>NC_056725.1:19490965-19575965 GCF_019279795.1 Protopterus annectens | reverse complement strand
ATTCCGATTGGCTGATGTGGCTGACAGTGCTGATGTCATTGTGCACAGGATGACGTCAGCTCCAAAAGCATGGAATATTTAAAAAACCTGAAAAAAAATCGGAAATGAAGGGGTGCCACTTTGGAATCGTGGCACCCCATTATTTGGACCACAAAACTCGGTAAAAACCGAGTAATTCAGGACGGTTGGGAGGTCTGCATCCAACCCCCATTTTAACTCAATGTTAGTGTATAATGAGTTAACATCAACAGTTTAATTTAATCATCCTCAGAACTTCACATAGCTCTGCTGTATTTTTAACATGTGAAAGCACCTGCTGTAAATACTTTTTAAAATGAAAATCCAAAAAGGTGCCCACATTATACAAATAGGAGCCTATCCCAGACATTATGGGCCTACCTGGAGGTTGAACAAATTCTTATGAATTTTAGGAATTGCATAAAAGTTTGGATCTTTGGATTCCATAACAAGCAATTTTTTATACCCTTCTCTCCCAAAAATCCAAGCCTCTCCCCTTTCTCCAATAATTCATGCAATTCTGAATTAAATGTTTTTACTGGGTTGTTCCTCAATTGCACATAATTATCAAAGTTACATAACAACTTGTTAACCATTTCACAATATTGTCTCTTGCTCATCACTACCCAGTTTCCACCCTTATCTGCCTCTCTAAACACATATTCATTTAAATGTTGACATAATTTTTAAAAACTCAACCACTCACTCGTTTAAATTTAAATTTTTCTCTGTACATAAGAATTTATAAAATTCATGCTCAACCTTCTTACATAATACATTTTCAAATAAACATACAGCCAATAAGGTTTTAGGTGGCATAAAATGGTTTACATTAGGTTCATCTGGAACAATTAAACTATCCTAGCCCGTACAAAAGCCATAATTCGCATGTAACAGAACCATTCACATCATTTCCCCCCACTTGTATAAATATGACCTGTTTGCAGTGTTAATTTATTCCCATCAGGCGAATGGCCGAGCTACCAGAATAAAGGCAAAGTTTAATGGTCTTTGTGGTGGAACTGTTGCCTGTTTTTTATTTTGATTCTTATGGTTATCATGCAATATGTTATATGTTCTACTAATTATTCCTTTCTTGATGGCAACTTCTGTTCTAGATTCTACTAAAAACTCTACAAGTGCTTTTCTTTCTTTAGGACCCCCCCACCCCCATTTCTTTCTCTTTGCCTATACTCTGATATAAATCCTTGATATGTAAGGCAATATCTAGCCTGCAGTCTGAATAGGTTATTGGCATCTTCCCAGTCTATTACCTTTCCTTCTCTAGTTATTTGCTCTCAGTACTTTGGTTCCTTTGCCATTTTTTTCCAATAGATTGCCACCTCCTCTTGCCTGTTGTCTGTATCCTTAATTCCAGTCATCCCTAATGGCAGAATCTCCTTCCTCCATTCCTGTGTTGTCTTAGTTCTTAGAAGATCTTCTGCTACTTTATGAATATAATATTCTGTATGATTATAGTTGTTCTCCTTAAAGCTCTGCATCCAAAATTCCAGTCTCTCCATTACTTGAGCTTCCCCCTGTTTCATCATCATCTCTTTCCACTTTGAATTATAGTTTTCTGCTTGTGTTTTGTATAAGAGCCTTAACTGTGTTGCTTTGAAATACCCCTTCAACTTGGGTAATCCCAATCCACCCTGCTCTACAGGAAGAATAAGCTTATCCCATTTGAATCTTGCTGTTTTCCCCTCCCAGATAAAATCCTTCAATTAATTGCTATCCACAACTTCTCTGGTTGATAAAAATGTGCCTGACCAGTATATAAGACTAAAGAGACTAAAGCCATTTAACTGCTTGTATCTTGCTATCAATATCCATATAACAAATCTTCCATTTTCTCAGTTTTTGTATTATCTTTTGTTTAGTCTGTTCCCACACATCCTTAGCTGCCACACTGGTATAATTTTTAATCCATTCTCCTAAATACTTCATTTTATCATGTCCCCATAAATATAGATATTTCTGAACCAATTTGTGTGTAGGCACATAATTCACTGCTATTGCTTTTGTATTAGCTTCATTAATTTTGTATATTGAAAAGGTTTGAAACTGTCTTAGTATGTTCCACAGCACTGTAATGTCTCTTTTAGGTTCTGTCAGGTATATAATAATGTCATCTGCAAACAGTACCAGTTTTTCTTGACCATCATACCAGTTATATCCTTGAATTTATGTGTCCTTTATTTTCTCTGCCATTGGTTCTAAATATAATGCAAATAACAAAGGGGAGATAGGACACCCCTGCCTGGTTTCTCTGCTCAAGCAGAGATTATCAGAGAGGACCCCACCCACTTTAATTTTCCCCGATCATAATCCTCCTAATCACCCTTATAATTATATTAGGAAATGCAAATGCATCCATTGCTCTGCTCATAAAATGCCAGCTTACTTTGTCAAATGCTTTCTCTGCATCAAGATCCACCAGCAGCAGTGGTATTTACTTACATTCTGCTTCTCTCTTGGTAATCACTGTTCTGTTTATCCTTTCAAATGTTTGCCACCTGTCCATAAAACATATTGATCCAATTGATCCATATCTATCAATTTTGTCATCACTTTGCCTTTCTTTTAGCCATTATAGACATAAACACTTTATAATCATGATTTAGTATTGAAATGGAACTGTAGGAAGATGGATCTTATGGGTCTTTACCCTCTTTTGGTATTACAGTTACCACCTCTTTCTTCTAGGATGCTGGTACTTCTCCTCCTCTTAAAATATTGTTAAACAAAACCTTCCAGATCTTTATAATTTTTTCCCTCCTAGCTTCCAAACTTCCACAGGAATACCATCTATTCCTGGGGGCTTTCCTGTAGATTGATTATACATCACCATTTGTATCTCATCTCCTCCTATCCTGTTAGTAACTGTGCCTCTTCTGCCTCTAGCCTTGGCATATTTAATTCTTCCATAAACATTTACATTTATACCTTTTCTTGTTTTTCACATTTCTCTGTTTTATACAGACTTTCATAGAATTTAGGATACGGGATCCCTTGTTATCTTTCTTATTATAGCCTCCCTAAGCTTGGTGACAGCCCTTTGTACTTTCCATTGCCTGAGTCATTATGCTAAAGGTTTTTGTGCTCTAGAGTTATTATAAAAGAAAACCCAGTTGCTTAACAACAATATTTCTAAACTCATGCATATTATTGAGGTAACCCCTTATTTTCTGTTTAGCATTCTGTAGTTGCTTCTCTTCTGTGAGATACCCCCTATTTTGCAATACTTTAATATTTGTCAGTCCTTCTAAATAATTCTTGTTACTTCTTAACCATATCTCCCTTTCTTTTATTTCCACCCTATTTTTAAATTCCCCTTTAATTTTATCTCACTCCCTAGCTTTGTTTTCAGAAGCAGTTTCCATCTTCTCTAATAGCTCCTGAGTAAATTTCACTACCCAGTCTTTAAATTCCTCTCTTTTCAGCAGATAGGTGGGAAAGCACCAGTGTCTCATTTTTATTTCCTTATCCTGTGTTTTTATTTTAATTATTATTGGCACATGATTTGAAATAGTAATTGGGTGCATATGAAAACCTTCAATTAAATGCACATGCTCCTATGAAATGTAACTTTTGTCTAGCCTAGCCCAGTTTTTGTATCTTGGGGAACAATATGTAAATGAACTCTTAATTCTTATTCTTCCCAATGTGTTTTTTCCTCACCTTTTGTAGCTGATTTTCTTTTAAGTCTTCTGTATCTCTGTTTTCCTGGCATCCAGGCAATGCATTACTAGCCATTTACCGAAATGTACCCAGAAATATAAGTCCACTGGCTTTCTCTGCTGAGTTTATGTTTTCATACTGGGAGAGTTGAAATTAAGCTGTTACTGAATGTGCAGCCATCTTGGAAGTCCCAACTGTGACCAAATCTTGAGATATGTTACCTATTATTATTTTGATATTTTTATTTTATGTTCAAAACCAGTTTATCCTCCATAAAAATGCTTCAGTTCTATTTTATAATGAAATAAACCTTATAATGCTATCATACACACTGTGTAGTTCCCATAAAACTATGCCATTTATTCAATTCAAAACTCAAAGTAATAAAGGCTTAATAGACATAAAGTCAAAAGGGGGTACCCTATATTACTTCACTTATTTTAATAAAAGGCAAACCTTGCCCATTCATCATATTTGTAGCTGAAGTTTCTCTATATAAAGTTTTACTACATGTACATATTGATAAGGGATCCTGTAATATAGTCCAGAACTCTAAACATGACATTTTTATTTTTGGATAACAAAAGTTTTCAAAGTGTCATAATTTTAAACAGACTAATCCTTATCCTGCCTGCTGTTTTATCTTTTATTAGTATTTGCAGTAACAGTAATGTTGCCTGTGTCATTCTCACTGAGTTACAGCAGTATTGATGTTTGTCCAAAATGTTACTTTAATTACTGAACAGTCTACTATTCAGAGTCTTTGCTATTATTTATTTATTTATTTACTGGGAAATTCCAAATGGACATATGTCCTTTTTCAGTGGAGGCCCAGGGAGAAAAGCTCCACAGAACAATAAATGAGGAATAGAATACATGAAGAACAGCTGAATATACATACAATAGTAAATAATACATAACACCAAACATTAGCTAGACATACAATATGAAACATAGTAATGAACAGATATACCAATATATAGCTAGGGGCTAGGAATAAAGGTAGGATGTATATGCAGATAATACTAAATGGATACTGTTCTAGACTCTCATATACATAAATCTTATATACAAATATTGCACTAAACTGAAGCAGATATAAAGCAGAAGCTCCACACAAAGGTGGAACAGGCTAGACGGGCTAATGGGATGGGAAGGGGAAGATAGAGGAGTAAGAGAGAAGACTGAGTGAGCCAGAGCCTGCAGAGGAAGGAATGCAGTGATCAGGCGGTGTGAGGCAGGGTGGCTAGGGGAGGGGAGAGGAAGGAGGAGGTAAAAGGAGGGTTACTAGTCAGGATTGGTGCATGGGCATAAGCAGAGACTTTTTAAGTGAGTTTTTAGTGCAGCCTTGAAGTGATTGCAAGAAGGTAGTGTGGCTATGGGGGGGGGGGGATTGTCCTTAATCTGGATATGCCACAGGAAAATACTGCTTCTCCTGCTGAGTTCTTGGGTTTGGTCACTAGAAGTAGATTTTTGCCTCTGGAGTATAGAGGTCTAGTGGAGTAGTAGGGCTGGAGAAGATTTTGAAGGGCTGGGACTTTAAGAGGATGGTTTACTAACTTCTGGGCAAGGGAGAGTTGATTCAGGTGAAGAAGTTGAGGGAGTTCAAGCCAGTCAAGTTCTCTAAGTGAGATACAGTGGTGGCTGCGATAAGATGCACCAGTGGCAAACAGCAATTTTGTTGTAGCAAGCCTTGAGCTTGTTTAGGTCTGTTTGTCTAAGGTAGGTAAGTATAGGAGAGGTGTAGAGTAAAGTTGAGATTAGGTGGGAATTGGCAGCAGAAATTCTGTCTGTCTTGGTGCGGAATTGTTTTGGCTAGAATATTAAAGTATGGGATAATTAGGTTAGATTTAGTGGGTTGGAAGATAAGGAGTTTAGTCTTGCTTGGGTTGAGTAATAACTGGCCATTAGATAGCCAGTTTTCTACAGATGAAAAGGCTTCCTGTGTGATCTTGTGAAGTTCAGGTATAGTTGGGACTGAGCAGATGAGGGTGGAGTCATCCGCATACTGTATAAGAGAAGCATGCTTGGTGGCTGTGAATAGATAATTGGTGAAGAGTTTGAATAGTAGGGGACCAAAGATGGAGCCTTGAGGAACACTGAGTGTTACAGGAAGTCGAAGAGATAGGTCATTATGGCAGACAACTGATTGTTGGCGGCCAGTTAGATAGCTGTGAAACCAATCAGTAGCTGATTGGGAAAAAGATAGGTTAGTGAGAACAGAGATTAGTAGTTTGTGTGAGACCATGTCAAAAGCCTTGGATAGATCCAGAAATATAGCAGAGGAGAACAGGCCATTATTTTTATGATGAAGGATAGCATTAGTGAAACAGAGCAAGGCGGTAGTAGTGCTGTGGTATGGCCTGAAGCCATGCTGGGTGCTGGAGAGGAGGTTATTAGCTAAGAGGTAGTCTAAGACTTGAGAATGGATGCATTTCTCAAGTATCTTGGAAAGTAGAGAAAGGATGGCTATGGGGCGGTAATTGGAAAGTTCAGTGGAGGAGCCACCTTTATGGAGGGGAATGATGTGGGATATTTTCCACAGTGTGGGGACATAGCTTTCTGATAAGAACCAATTAATTAAGATAGAGACTGGATAAGCTAGGGTTTCTGCTGCTATTTTTAGGTATTCAAAAGGGAGATTGCCAGCTGCAAGTTTTGTAGGTTTATGTTTCAATAGAAGTCTTTTATATAGGAGGCAGGCACTGATGAAAAAGAAAAGACTGTGGGCAGAGTATTTGGTTTTGATGTAGGGAGAGTGGATAGAGGGTTGCGTTGTTTAGTCAAAGACAGAATGGCTTCAGTAAAGTGTTTATTGAATGAGTGAGCAATACTGCTGGAGGAAGGAGGAGTGGTAGGTGGGGGGGGGGTGCCTACTTTACCTGGGTGGAGAATGGAGTTTATTGTGGACCAGAACTGCTTAGGGTTGTGATAGGAGGAGTTTAGGGCAGACTGATAATATTGGGTTTTATCTTCTTTTATTTGCTTTTTGACCTTGTTGCCCAACTCTGGGAATGACTGTCTAGAGGAGGGAGTTCTTGTTAAGCGCTGGTGCTCCCACGTCTTATCTTTAATTTTCATTAGTGCCCTGGTGCATTTTTGTAGCCAAGGGGAGTACTGTGTTTTGATTCTGGCATTTCTTATGGGGGCATGTGTGTTTAGGATGTTTAGGAAGGTGCTATTGAAGAAGTGGACGGCTTCATCCAGATTGAGGTACTTTAGTGGTGTCCAATCACATTTTTGAAGGGATGAGATAAAGGAGAGAGGGTTAAAGTTTACTCTAGTTCAGATTTGCCTATAGATGATGGGTTTAGCACAATTTAAGTGGTGTCTCAGAAGGAATGTTGGAGTGTGGTCACAGGCTGTCTGGTAAACAGCCAGCTAAGTATGAGTGAGGGTCTTTATTGACTAATATCCAGTCGAGAGTAGTATGTTTGTTAGAGCTTTTATTTATCCGGGTAGGTGACTGTATTAGTTGGGAGAAACCATGAAGGTTTAGGTGCTGGGCTGGATGATTGTTACTACAAGATAGCCAGTTAATATTAACATCATCTAGGATTATGGTTTCCTGGGGTAGGGAATGGTTAGCCCAGTTCAGGAGGTTTTCCAGGGGTGGGATATTTTGGGCAGGTGGGAAGTAGCATCCTATGATGTTGATTGTTTTATTTAGATTTAGTTTGAGGTTGGCATATATGATTTCTTCATTTTCAATGTGGGGGGCAGATGTGTTTAGGATCTGGATATTGAGGTGGTGTTTTATAGTCATAATTAAGTAGCAATATTGGGCAGTAATGATCTAAAATTAGGCCTAATTTCCCTTCTTTTTTATTAATAATTAAATTAGCTTTAGACATGCTACGTGACATTTTACACCTGGAAATTACCATACAGCTACTTTTTGTCAAGATGCATATTAATCTACCTGCATAAATTTGACTTTGAAAACCATAAAGAAAATCTCACATAGTGTCTGAACCAAGAAACAACCTTCTAAAAGAACCCTTCTGAAGAATCCTAGTGCCAAAAGGATGAAAGCACGTTTGGTTTATTAAACTTTATTTATGCTATAGTCTTTTGGATTTCGTTCCTTTTAAAAGGTTGTCTCCTGGTTTGGATACTATGTGAGCTGTTCTTTATGGTTTTCACAGTGGAATTTCTAAAGAACACACATTTGGCTTAGGCATTTTCCCTTTCTTAAAAAAAATTAATGTCTTTAATATTTCTTTCAATCAACAAGACTGGCCCATTGCCTCCCCATCTTAATCCAGTTGACCCATTCTTTCCTCCATTGGTGTAACAGCCCTTCTGCCTGTTTATCTATTTCATGGTGGAGGCTAGCATCAGATGTTAGGGAACAGGCCAGACTGCAGATACTGTAGAATGTTCTTTTTCTACCACTGCAGCAACCTGCAAAGTCTGGTGTAGCTGCCTTGAGAGGTCTATATGTGGAAACACACACACACACTTTGCAGAAGAGGCATGTTAGGCTGTTCATACTATGGCAATAATCTGTATTCCTGGGGTGGTCAGCAATGTAGCAAACAAAACTGCCTCCCTTCCCACCCCACAGGAAGGGCAAGCTAGTTAAACAACAGGTCATCTGAAGTGCAGTCAGGATCTCATCTCACTGTGCCACAAAGACAGAGAGTCATCAATTTTTTTTAGTAAATGATGTATGTGTATGCTTGTGGGGAATTCTGCAGTCAGGAATCTGTTTTATTTTTGTTTGATTTGTTCTTAGATTAACATAAAGAGGTATAATATTCTCTTACAAGGTTATTCATTCCATGTCCTTATTGACACTTTCTACAATCTCTATCCTGCAACTGCCAAATTATATTTCCTAGTTTTGGGATACTTAATTCATTGACCATAGATTTACTGGATTTATCTACTATTTATTCATTCATTTATTTATTTATTTAGATTTGTTAACTGGGTAGTATCCAACTGGGCAAATAGACTGTTTACAGCAGAGACCCAGGGAGAAAAGCTCCAGTACAGTAACAATTAGTTAAGAAAAACAAGTAGTCATGAACACAAAATATTAACAAAAAAATGCAATGAACAAAATAACTTAAGAAACAGTCATGATAACATATTGCATAACATAATACAGAGATACTGATAACTAGAAATAATTGAAATCTATCAGAAAATAAACAGATCAGTTCAAAAACATGGGATATAAGCACTAGCTGCTTAAAGGAGATGAAGAGAGGTACTTGAGAAGAGAGTTGTGAAGTAGTTGGAGAAAGGAATTATTAGCCAGGAGAAATGTAGGGGCAGATTTATTTATTTATTTATTGCATTTGTTTGCAGGGATAGACCATTTGGGCAGAAACTACCCCCTTTTTAGTGAAGGCCCAGGGTGAAAAGCTCTAGAAAAATTCCATCATTACATAAAGAACATAGTTAACAGAGGTATACAAGTAATCAACAAATATAAAAATTTAAACAGTGTATCACTAATAGCAGCATCGTGTAATGAGTTATGAAACTTTTTCAGGGGAGGAAAAACTCTGGAATAACATTGCATAAAGAATATAGTAAACAAAGGTACTTAAGTGATCAACAGATGTATACAAGTAATAAACAAATATACATTTAAACAGATTATCTTTAATTAATAGCAGGAGAAACTAGAGAGCCATGAAACATATTTGGCAATGAACTTGGTACAAGCTGAGAAAAGGAGGAAAATTGAGTATTAGTATTAAGTATTAGTATTAAGTATTAGTATTAATATATAAGAGGTGAGATGTCCGTGGTGGTGCAGCGGTAGCATTGTTACCTCAAAGCAAGAGGTTCTCCTGTTCGATTCTCGGCTGGAGTGTGGGGAGTGCCTTCTGTGTGGAGTCTGCATGTCCTCCCCGAGGTTGGGTGGGCGTTCAAAAGACATGCGTAAATGGGCGTGCCTTCGTTGAAGGTTGAACGTCGAGCTGGCACCTCGGCGTTCGTGAAAATCTACTGCCAATCATTAGCGGACCGGAGTTCCGATGTGGCGACCCCTAACTGAGAAAAGCCAAAAGACAACAACATTAGCATTAAGAGGTGAGAAAGATTGTTTTAGGAAAGTCAGTGAACAAAGAGGAAATGTTGGAGCAGTAACTAAGGGAACAGTCCTTGGAAAGAATAAGAGAAACTAATGGGCAGGAAATGTATCATCCAGGAGTTGTGCATATGAAGAGCCAGGTATCTTTCAGGCATTTTCTTGTTTGTGCATTAAAAGAGTTGGGATTTACTGTGTTTCTTAGAGTAAGAGGAAAGGAGTTCCAAATAGGGTCTGGAAAGTGGAGTCCAAAGATCCACCAGCTGAGTTGTTAGCTTTTGCAACAGTTAATTACATTTTGTCTGTGGATCTCAGTTGTCTACTTGGGTTATAGAGTTGGAGATTATTTTTCAATCTGGGGTATTTGACTGGATAATAGCTGAGTTTATGGAAAGTGGCCAGTTTAGAAAGTGTAATGTAATGCTTTAGCTCTAACCAATGAAGTTTTGTTAGGCTAGACAGTGACAGTGATCTGCCCTATAATAATGACTGACCAGACTTTTTGTAACCTTATTATAACACTGTTCCAAAAGTGACGCGTAAGTGGATGTAGCTTAATCAAGATGGAGCAGCATAAAGTAGTGCAGGGAGGAGAAGAGGTGGAGCAATACTTTGTCTAGCATTATCAGTGAGGTATTCTTTGACTCTATAGAGAGCACCTAGATTTGGGAGGGTATTTTTTACTGCTTGTTTTATGTGATGATCAAAATTGTAATCTTTCGTCAACAGTGAGTCCTAGCAGCTTAGTTTGACTTATTAGGTCAACGTAGGTGTTGTTAGAAGAAGTGATTTTGAAATTATTTTTATAGTCATTTAAATGACTTGGGGTAAATAGGATTAGTTGTGTTTTTGCTTTTGTTAGGGTTAAGTAGCAGATGTGTTTCAAGACCGCCAGGCCTCTATGGTGGAGAAAGACTCCTGGGTGAGTTGTCTTAATTTATCTATGCTTTTAGCAGAACAGATGACTGTTGAATTATCTGCATACTGTGTGATAGTGACTTGTTTAAAAGCTAGAAGTTCATGAATTAATGAATATATTGAACAACAAGGCACCTAAAATGGATGGCTGAGTGATACCCACTGTAATGAGAAGGAAAGAGGGGATGACATTTTTCCAATTTACTGGCTGTTGTTTATTTGAGAGGTAGCTGGAGAACCAACATAGTGAATGTATTCCTAGGAAAGCTAGTTTTTGAAACAATTTCTGGTAGGATACCATGTAAAAAGCTTTGGCTATATTTAGGTAAATGCTGAGACTAAGGTTCCCAGAGTTGCAATTTTAGTAATTAGATGTTATAATACGAAGGAAAGTTGTACATATAGTAAGAAAAGGACAAAAACTGTACTGTGCTGTGTAGGAGAAAGGAGGCAGTTGTCAGTGAGAAAACTGAGAAGTGAAACTGGATACACTTCTCCAGAATGTTTGAGAGTGGAGACACACTGAGCTTAGAGAGCTCATCTCCAGAATGTTTGAGAGTGGAGACACCCTGATCTTAGAGAGCTCATCTCCAGAATGTTTGAGAGTGGAGACACACTGAGCTTAGAGCTCATCTCCAGAATGTTTGAGAGTGGAGACACCCTGATCTTAGAGAGCTCATCTCCAGAATGTTTGAGAGTGGAGACACCCTAAGCTTAGAGAGCTCATCTCCAGAATGTTTGAGAGTGGAGACGCCCTGAGCTTTGATAGCTCATTTGAGTGTCCACCTTTATGGAAAGAAAGAATGTAGCACATTATTTCCATATTTGGGACATAGAGTTTGTTGACAGCTTGGTTGATTAGGATAGAGACAGGAAAAGCTGGGACATCAGTAGCCATTTTTTAGTCAGTTGATATGTTATCAGGGGTAAGCATGTTAGGTTTTATTGAAACTGGTTTGAGTGCAAGTCTTTTGGGGACTACCAAGGGAGGAGAGGAATGTGTGTCTGCCTGTGCTGAGGGTTTAGTAAGAGACGCTACTGTGTGGATGAAGTACGTATTGAATTTGCTGGCTATACTGTTAGTATGGTTAGATGAAATAGATGTAGGTTGTGTTGGTGTACTGATACTTAATAGACTTCTTTTCTGATCTGCAGTATGAAAAATGCAACTGTTTTTTAGCATTTTCTCTTCTGAATTTAGTTCTTTCCGTAGAAAAATATATTTCTCTGTATTTTTTATAGAAGCCAGGAGACCATTTTCAACTTTTTATCAGGCTCAGATAAACTTAAATGTAAGCATTTCCTTATACGATCTAATTCTAGTGAGAATCTCCAATAGATAAACGTTGAGGGCCTACCAGAGATATATAAGAAAGAGAGAAAGGGGTTAAAGCCTATTAAAGTTCAAAAATTCTATCAGTATCATTTTGATGTCATAAACAGACAAATCATCATCCCACCAAGTATACAGTATTGAAGGCCAACTGAAATTTAAACACATAGAATGTAATTAAACCTTCATGCTTAATGCTTAGTGAAGTAAAAAATGACTTTCTCAAAAGGGTTATGTGTAAAGTCTAAAGAAGCTAGACAAAAGTCAGTTCTAGTACGAGTACCTATACAGTATGCCAAATGTGTATTTTTAACAGCTTTATTGAATTATCACTTAAGACACAGACAAACATACATTTATATAAAAGAAAACACACCATTTTAACATGTTCCCAGTTATAAACATTATTCATCACATATGGTCTTTTGTACAACTATTACATAAATTGTTCATTTCCTGCCTTCCCTTAAACTTCACTCCTCCTCCAAAGCATTATTCTGCTTGTATCATTTCCACAATTTCCATTTTTGCTATGTAATTTGCTCCTATCCTTTTCTAAAGAACCTGCTTCCAGTTCTTTTATCTCTGTTAAAATGTTCATTACTTTGAATACAGTTGATTTAGACTTTGATTTCCATTTTCTGTTTTGTTTTGGCAGCCACCAGTAGAGAACTTAACAATGCTTTATTATGTCTGGACAATTCAGATCCTGTGTCCCACCTCAAAAGAATCATTTCCTTAATTGCACATGCTTACCAAACATTTCTGACAAAGTACTCTATAAGGAATTTATAAAATCTGCCAACCCATTACTCTCTCAAAATGTACGTTCCCAGTTATCTCTTTCTTTCCCATCATACCTCCAACATTTGCCACCTACTTGAGAAAAAATTCTTTGGAGTCTATTTGGGGTATACAAAATACCTATGCAAATACTTCCAAGCAAAACTCCTAAATCTTCTAGACCTTGTTGCATACTTGGGAGACATACATATGTCCTCTCATTCGTTCCTTGTGAATTGCTTATTCAATCTATCTTCACAATCATTTCTAACCTCTTCTAATTGTTACCTATAGTTATTGTGCAAAATGTTATGTCCCCTAATAATTATCCCTTTTTAACAGCAGCTTCTGTTCTAGATTCAACTAAAAACTCTACCAGAGCCAGTCTTCAGGATTCCCGTATGCCTTTCTCTTTCTCTGCACTCTAATATCAGTCCCTGATAAGGAAGGCAGTCTCTAGCCTGCAGTCTAAATGTTTTCTTTTGGCCTCTTTCTATTCTATTAATTTTCCCTCTTTAGTTATTTGCACCAAATAACCCAGCCACTGGGGATGCACAAGCCAGTGCATTTATTTGTGCCGGTCCCAAGCCCAGATAAATGGGTAGGGTTGCATCAGGAAGGGCATCCGTCATAAAATTTTGCCAAATCATACATGCGGACAACAGTACAGATATGCATACTGGATCGGTCGAGGCCCGGGTTAACAATGACTGCCACCAGTACTGTTTGCTAACAGGGTGCTGGCAGAAATTGGGCTACTGTTGGCCGAAGGAGGAGAAGAGGAGGAAGGCATGCCAAAAGGCAGGTAAAGGCTAGGACTGTGGTAGTGAGGGTCAGAACTTTGAATGTTGGCAGTATGACTGGTATAGGGAGAGAGATAGCTGATATGATGGACAGAAGGAAGGTTGGTATATTGTGTGTGCAAGAGACCAGATGGAAGGGGAGCAAGGCTAGGTGTATCGGAGGTGGGTTCAAATTGTTTTATTATGGTGTGGATGGGAAGAGAAATGGCGTAGGGGTTATCCTGAAGGAACAGTATGCTAAGAGTATTTTGGAGATGAAAAGAGTGTCAGATAGAGTGATGTTTATGAAGCTGGAAATGGATGGTCTAATGATGAATGTTGTTAGTGCATATGCTCCACAAGTTGGGTGTGCGATGGATGAAAAAGAAAAATTCTGGAGTGAGTTGGATGAAGTGGTGATGACTGTACACAAGGGTGAGAGAGTGGTGATTGGAGCAGATTTCAATGGGCATGTTGGTGAAGGGAACAGAGGGGATGAGGAAGTGATGGGTAGGTATGGTGTTAAGCAAAGAAATGCAGAAGGTCAGATGGTAGTGGATTTTGCGAAAAGGATGGACATAGCTGTGGTGAATACGTATTTTAACAAGATGGAGGAGCATAGGGTGACATACAAGAGTAGAGGGAGATGCACACAGGTGGATTATATCTTATGTAGAAGGGCCAGTCTGAAGGAGATTGGAGGCTATAAAGTGGTGGCAGGGGAAAGTGTAGTTAGGCAGCATAGGATGGTGGTTTGTAGGATGACATTGGTGATCAAGAAGAGGAGGAGGAGTGTGAGGGCAGCACCAAGGATCAAATGGTGGAAATTGAAAAAGGGTAATTGTGAGATGGAATTCAGGGAAGAGTTAAGACAGGCACTGGGTGGCAGTGAAGAGTTACCAAATAGCTGGGTAACTACAGCAGAGCTAGTTAACATCTGGAAAGAGGAAGGAGGACAAGGAGACCTGGTGGTGGACTGAGGAAGTACAGGAGAGTATACGGAGAAAGGGGTTGGCGAAGAAGAAGTGGGATTGTCAGAGAGATGAAGAAAGTAGACAGGAGTATAAGGAGATGAGGTGCATGGCAAAGAGAGAGATGGCGAAGGCTAAGGATAAGGCATATGAAGAGTTGTATGAAAGGTTGGACACTAAGGAGGGAGAAAAGGACCTGTACCGCTTGGTTAGACAGAGGGACCGAGTTAGTAAAGATGTGCAGCAGGTAAGGGTGATAAAGGATAATGAGGGAAATGTACTCACAAGCGAGGAGAGTGTGTTGAGCAGATGGAAAGAGTACTTTGAGGGGCTGATGAATGAAGAGAATGAGAGGGAGAGAAGGTTGGATGATGTGCGGATAGTGGATCATGAAGTGCAGTGGATTAGCAAGGAGGAAGTAAGGATAGCTATGAAGAGCATGAAGAATGGAAAGGCTGTTGGTCCAGATGACATACCTGTGGAAGCATGGAGGTGTTTAGGTGAAATGGCAGTGGAGTTTTTAACTAGATTGTTTAATGAAATCTTGGAAAGTGAGAGGATGCCTGAGGAATGGAGAAAAAGTGTTTTGGTACTGATTTTTAAGAATAAGGGTGATATGCAGAGTTGTAGTATCTACAGAGGGATTAAACTGATCAGTCACAGCATGAAGTTATAGGAAAGAGTAGTGGAAGCTAAGTTAAGAAGGGAGGTGATGATTAGTGATCAGCAGTATGGTTTCATGTCAGGAAAGAGCACTACAGATGCGATGTTTCCTCTGAGAGTGTTGATGGAGAAGTACAGAGAAGGTTAGAAGGAGTTGCATTGTGTCTTTGTGGACTTAGAGAAAGCATATGACAGGGTGCCTAGAGAGGAGTTGTGGTATTGTATGAGGAAGTCGGGAGTGTCATAGAAGTATGTAAGAGTGGTACGGGATATGTACGAGGGTAGTATGACAGCAGTGAGGTCTGCGGTGGGAGTGATAGATGCTTTTAAGGTTGAGGTGGGATTACATCAAGGATCAGCTCTGAGCCCTTTCTTATTTGCAATGGTGATGGACAGGTTGACAGACGAGATCAGACAGAAGTCTCCGTGGACTATGATGTTTGCAGATGACATTGTGATCTGTAGTGAGAGTAGGAAACAGGTGGAGGAGACCCTGGAGAGGTGGAGATATGCTCTAGAGAGAAGAGGAATGAAGGTCAGCAGGACTAAGACAGAATATATGTTTGTGAATGAGATGGAGGTTAGAGGAATGGTGAGGATGCAGGGAGTAGAGGTGGAGAAGGTGAATGAGTTTAAATACTTGGGATCAGCAGTTCAGAGTAATGGTGAGTGTGGAAGAGAGGTGAAGAAGAGTGTACAGGCAGGATGGAGTGGGTGGAGAAGAGTGTCAGGAGTGATTTGTGACAGATGAGTACCAGTAAGAGTGAAAGGGAAGGTCTACGAGAGGGTAGTGAGACCAGCTATGTTATATGAATTGGAGACAGTGGCACTGACAAAAAGGCTGGAGTCAGAGATGGACGTGGCAGAGTTAAAGATGTTATGATTTGCACTGGGTGTGATGAGGGTGGACAGGATTAGGAATAAGTATATTAGAGGATCAGCCCAGGTTGGAAGGTTTGGAGACAAAGCCAGAGAGGCAAGATTACGATGGTTTGGACATGTGCTGAGGAGGGATGCAGAGTATATTGGGAAAAAGATGCTAAGGATGAAGCTGCCAGGTAACAGAAAAAGAGGAAGGCCTACGATAAGGTTTATGGATGTGGTGAGAGAGGACATGCAGGTGGTTGGTGTGACAGAGCAAGATGCAGAGGACAGAAAGAAATGGAAACAGACTATCTGCTGTGGCGACCCCTAACGGGAGCACCCAAAAGAAGAAGTTATTTGCACCAAACACCATAGTTCCTTTCCCTTTTTTTCCTTTAAATTCTAGCCACCTCCTGCCTGTTCTCTGTACCACTAATTGCAGTCATTGCTGTCAGCAAAATCTCCTTTCTCCATTCTTGCTTTGTCTTAGTTCTTAGTATATTTTCTGCTACTTTATGAATATAATATTCTGTATGGTCGTTGTATTTTCTCCTTAAGGATCTGCATCCAAAAGCCAACTCTCTTTCTTGAAATTCCCCTCATTTCATCATTATCCTGTTCCAGTTTGAATTGTAGCTTTCTGCTTGTGTTATGTATATGAGCCTTAACCGTATAGCTCTAAAATATCCTTTCAAATCATGAAATCCTAAACCACCTTGTTCTGTTGGAAGAATCAACTTATCCTACTTGACTCTTGTCCTCTTCCCCTCCTAGATAAAATTCTTCAAATATTTATTGATTACTATTCACAACTTCTCCTCTGGTTGATAAAATATGCCTAACCGCTGTACAAAGTAAAGGAACTAAAAACATTTTTAGTGTTTGTATCTTGTTATCCATATCCATAGACTACAGCTTTCAGTTCTCAGTTTCTTGTATTATCTTTTTAGTCTCTTTCCACATAATCCTTAGCTGTCATAACAGAATCTTTTTTAACCCATATTCCTAAATATTTTATTTTATAAGTCCCCATAAATATGGGTAGTGCTGAGCCAATCCATGTGTGTGTACATAGTTAAGAGCTATAGCCTTTGTTTTATCTTCATTAATTTTATATCCTGAAAAAAAAAAAACATGAAACTGTCTGAGAATGCGCCACAACACTGAGATGTCCGTTCTGGTTTTATTAGGTACAAAATAACATAATTTGCAAACAAAGCCAATTTTTATTGATTACCATACCAATCATATCCTTGAATTTCTGAGTCTCTTATTTTCTTTGCTAATGGTTCTAAATATAATGCAAATAACAAAGGGGAAAGAGGATACCTCTGGCTGATTCAAGCCTAAAATGTCTTTTTGTGTATTTCCAGTTCACACCCATGCCACCTTATGGTGTCTAGAACTTCTTTGGCTCTGGCCTTTTTAACTGACTCACCAGCTAATAATAGCCAGTATTAGAAAGGACAAATAGTTTTTAAATGATAGTAAAACTGTTGTCTAGGCTGTCCTGCAGTGGGGAAATTAATCTGTATTTTTCACTTATTATTCATATTTTCAAATTTATGTTCATATTTAAATAATCATAACTAAGAGACCATATATGTTATTGAGGTGTATGGTATGAAACACCAGTGTGGGAACAGGACAATGCTGGTTTATATCACACTATATTGGAAATATTGCCAGTTGTTTGCTAGTAATTATGAAAATAAGCAATATTTCCATATATACTGAATACTTCAACAAAAGAGTGACTTACAAATGGTTGCATGTCAAGTGAAACCTTAGATGTTGTTGAAGAAAACTGTCTTTGATATTTGCCCTGTAAATTGCACATCTTGAGAGATACCCACTATTATTTGTTTTTCTAATTATACAATTAAGCACATGTCTTCATATGTCTGTAAATATCTCAATAAACATGCATTTGTAGAGGAATTTCTTATTGTCATGTGAAAGCTTATATCTGGTTAACAAAAATTTTCCAACAATGTTTGTCTAGGTTGTGCAGTTTACAAAAATATAATTTGGGTTTTGTGTGCATCATAATATATTAAATATTTATGGAAAAGACTATGAATGCACTGACTATTACACAGTAAAGTATACCTATTACTGATAACATGGTTATTTGTATAATTTTAATAGCTTTTATTGTTCACAAAATAATTGCAGTTGTTCATTTTATTTTTTTTAAGTTAGTTTTTCTGAAAATGCTCTGGAATGGAAGATGTGTGAAGGCTGCAAGAGGCATGACATTCTACACCCCATAGATGTTAATTAGTTAAATTCCTCTGTTTTTTACAGATAGGTGGGAGGCACCAGTGTCTCGTTTTTACTTCATTACCCTTCATTTTTTGTCTTAGTTATTATTGGAGCATGATCTGAAATAGTTATTTGATGTGTATCATACTGCATGTTCCTGTGAAATATAATTTCTGTCTAGTCTAGCTGAGTTATTGTACCCTGGGGAATAATATGTACATTCTCTTGGGTTTGTACTACTGAATTCATGTCTTCCATACCAAATATTTTCAGAAATTTCTTCAGAAATGTATCTTATTTTATAATTTCTCTTCTAGCTCCCAGATACATACTCACTGTTGCAAATTAAATTCCATTCCCCACCTCTAAGTACAATTCCTTGTGAAAGCTGATTAATTCTTCCAATTTTTTTAAGTTCCATAATAGTAGTTTTAGGTGGAATATAAATATGTAATCCTCATCCTCCCTTGCCAGTAGTTCTTTACTACTACTACAAATCTGCCATTATTAGCATTTTTCCTTTTCTATCACTATTGAGCTCCTCTAGCGGTAAATATAAGTACTCCTTTTTTTTTCCTTTCTACCTGCTACTTTGCTGAAAATCCACCAGAATCCATCAAATCCTTTCTTTATCAAATTCACACTCTCGGTTCTTTCCAAATGTGTCTCCTCTAGCATTTCTATTTGCACTCTGCATTTCTTAATATAATTCAATACTCTTTCATTTTGTCTATAGCTGTGACACCATTCACATTCCAAGATAATATGAAAAGTACTGCCATTATGATATGAGGTTATTATTCTCATGTATTATATATTACAGCTTTTTAGATGCATATTTCCAGTTTTTGTGTTATATGCACCCACTAAAGTTTGGTGGACTGATCTTTTATACAGTTGTTTCTTGTCATCGCCATTTGAACCTTTGTTACATTTTTAATGACTTTTGGTTTTAATGAAAATCTTCAAATAAAAAAACATGCCCATATAACCCATTAACTTAAAATAATCATAAAAATATGCATTTCTTCAAATAATAAAGTTTAACACTCTTGAAAGAAACAGTTGTCCCAAATCAACATCTGTACCCACAGGCATTACCTTTCCAAAATTAATGTTATCAGTGCTAGGGTGCATGTTATAGCCTGTGCTCCTACTTACACTAAATGGTAGCTATTCTGGTCTTATCTTTATTCCCCTCCCAGATGTGAAAAACAGCTTGTATACTTTCAGAAAACATTAACATTTGACCTTAAAAAGGTGCACTGGCTATCTTTAAATAAAATGAAATTATACACTGTTCTAGTAAATACATTGAAGCATTTATATACCTCTTATTCATGTCCGATAATTTAAAACTTTATTTTTTTTACTAAGCTGCTTGCTCTTGTACCTTTTAACTTTACAATTCCCTCAGGAAATAATGCCCAGAACTCACTTTTTGCCTGTCCCTGTAGTCAGCTTGTCTCTCTGGAAACATAAGTACAGAATGTACAGCTTTCTCAGCTGCAGACTTCTCAGCTTACACTGGATTTTATCTGCTGATGGGAAACTTCATTACATTCACAGAGTTCTCTTATTTTTAAAGCCCACTTGCTTACCCAAAAATGATATTAGGTTAAGCCAAGGGCATTAATATAGACATTTACGTATAAAAAAGTAAGAGAAAACATCTCAACTCTATATATATTATAATCAATGCACTTTTACACACTATCTCCCACCCAAACATTATATTAACTTAAACGTGCTTTTCTCCAGCTTTCCTTCCCTTTTTACATTCTAATGCCTACATTCAATGTTTTATACAAATACTGTTAAGAACAAAATTGATTTTACTTACAGTTACATTTTCTCCTTTTAGTGTCCTTCAAAACATTAATGACATGAAGTAGTGTGTATGCTTTTCATTCCCTCTCAAGTTTACTAAAGTTAATAAAAGTCCAGTCTTTCTCAGCCATTTTTTCATGTAAATCCATATTTCACAAATGGGATTGATCATTTATAATCTCACATATATGTGTTAAATTCAGTGTTGCTGGTCTTCTTCCTGTTCATCTGTATCTCCCATCCCCAGACACTGTTTCAATTCCATAGTACTCCTGAGTCTTCCAGTCAACTGCTATGCTTTTTTCTGTCTCTCAAGCATTTCCTTTTAGAAAATTGGAATAGGGTTTACTGGCAAAGTCACTAAGTCTCTGTTAGCTATATTATCAGGCAAATGAGAAGAAGAATTATCTTCTGTTTGATGGCTCACTTTTTTGTTGGAGAAACTTTTGTGTTTTCTTCTTACCCTGTTCTGTATCAAAAAAGGAATTTGATCCACTAGGAAAACATATTCTGAAGACAGCTTGATACAGCAACAACTTGAATCTCACATTTGCCTGATTACTGGGATACATTTACTTCAGGTTTGCCTGGTGTACAGTGAATAATCATTTTCCACAAACACTCTACTGTTTCCAGTTTTTAATACTTTTCACTTCTGCCACTGTTTTGTCAGGATCAACTCTTCTTGCTAGTATGATTGCATCTTTGCTAATACTGGTCTTGGCTACTTTCTCATGGCCAGGTTTAGATCATGCACATTATGTCCCCTTTGAATTAAGAAATCTTGCTGTGGAATACCAGTCCAGTTGCTTACCTGTGCTTTCATAAAATGAATACAGTCTTCCATTTTCG
Source organism: Protopterus annectens (assembly GCF_019279795.1). NCBI lineage: Eukaryota > Metazoa > Chordata > Ceratodontiformes > Protopteridae > Protopterus > Protopterus annectens. The sequence continues at coordinate 19,554,947 of NC_056725.1, read as the reverse complement.
CTGGTACAGCAGTAAACCTCAGGGTTTTTCTATGTGCTCTGTCCTCTAACTCTACCTTTTTTTTAAAACAGCACTTCTTGAGCAGTATTATACTCACCAGCCTTTTCTTAATTTTGACATATGATTTTTGCAGTTTTTTTATCAGTTCATTTGAATAGTTGTTTAAAGCTTCTTTGATTTTCCAGCCTTTTGTTATTTGAGTTGATATACTCCTTCAGTGTTTCATTTATTTTATCAGCTCTGAGAACATTTGATTTATTTTTCCCCTAAATTACTAGAAGCCATCTCTTGTACAAAAGCTGGAGCTTGAACTGCTTTTTGTTGAACAGCTGAGGGATTCTTCCCAGTCAGTGCTTTCTGTTTACCCTTTCTAGATGATTTTCTTTCAGGCTCTTTAAGTTTTTTCTTTGCTGGCATGCAGGCAGTGTACTTCCTAGCCAGTAACGGAAGTTGACTAAAACTGGCAGAATTACTAGCCCTTATCTCTCATTTCCTTTTTTCACACAGGGAGAGCTGAAATTAAGCTGTTGATCAGTGTGCAGCCATCTTGGAATTCATACATAATGTATTCATGATCAGAATTTCTCCTGGCAATATTCTGTAAATGTTTTTTTAATCTGTTGTAGGGGCTCTTATCTCCTTGTATATGAGGTACACCCCCAAAAACTATTGTAAAGAATGTACCTGTTTTGGAGCTTTTCTCCCTTTGTATATAATTACTTATCAGCTATTGTAAAATGTTTTCAGTGCAGTTGTGGCACCATTCTCCCCATTTCATTGTAAAACATGTGATCTGTTGTGAAACTTTTCCACTCTTGTGTATAATAATTTGTCAACTCATTGTAAAATATTTAATCTTTTGCAGGGCAATTCTTCCCTTGCATATCCATCCATCCATCCCCAGCCCCTTTTCCCATTTTTACATGGGGTAGGGGTATCACTTCAACACTGACAATCATCTCCAGCCAGCATATGATTACTTATAGGCTATTGTTTATGTTTTTGAATCCATTGTGTCTCCTCAGTCCTCCACTGAAAATAGGCCATTGGCTCAGTTGGACTTTCCTGGTTACTGAAGGATAGATAAAATAAATAAATAAACAAAATAAAAGAGGAATAGATTTATTTCAGTCCTTATGAACTGTCATGAGACTGGAGTGAGATTTAAACTGGAATACCCGGTATACTTTAACATTTTTTCAGGTGAGTGAAAAATGTAAATTCAGGTAGAACTGGTTTTGGAGGAGATGAAAAAAAAATCAGTCACTAGAACTCTAGTCAGCAAGGTGAAAAGGACTCATTTTCTGAATCTTAGACAAGAAAGTGGAGTCCAAAAGAGACTGTGCAGTGAAATGGTTTCTTTTTTCAAAATGAAAATGTCTGAGTGACAGAAGAGAAGCTAGAAATTGGATTCAAATCAGATGCTGGTACCGCATGATGGTGAGAAAAATGGAAGAAATAATGAACAGTAGAAGAAATGGAAAATTTGAATACTACTGTGAGTTACTCAAACTAGTGGGGAAAGCCGAAAAACATGAGTTGCATTTTGTGCCAGTAAGGAGAAGCTTGATTTTGAACCAGAAGTTGTTATGGTAAGAAGGTGAAGACTGAAGAACACTAATAATAAAATGAACTTGGCAGATAGAGAACTGCTGAGTGTAATCCTCACTACATGCTGTTTATTTTAAAATGTGCAATAAGTTAAAGCTTAGGAATCTCATTATGTTGTATTGGGAATATCTAATTATGCACATTCAAAACTTAAAATAACGATGAAATAAATAAAATAATAGAATAAAAGAAATGCATTTTTTTTAATTTGTCAAGCAGGTTAGTTCTACTAAGCTAGTGGCTTCTTTTTTAGGAGAGACACAGATGCAATGTGGTGTTTGTACTACTAGGGGAAATTTGGCCACGGCATTTGGGAACTTCTACTCTTTTCAGTAGATGTCATGGGATATTTTACATCCACCTGAGCTTCCACCAACTCAAGCAGATGGGACTTTGGTTTAATGTCTCATATGAAGGACTCCTCACATATTTATTAAAAGGAGGTGAACATAAGGAATAGGCAACAATTAAAATTCAAGAGTAAGTAGGACAGATAGAAATCATTCTGGGAGACTGGCTAAGGTTTGGGATATAATAAACACTGATTTAAAAAAAAATAGCAGAACTAAGGGAGAGCAATATGTGACTGAAAAGTAACAAAAGCTATTTTGAAGGACTGGTAAAAGTTAAAATGTCCCAGAGGAGGATGAAGCTTACAATTTAATAAGAGGAATTATTGCAAAGGACTAAGAGCAAAATAAGGGATTATTTGAACAATATGTATGAGTTTATAAAATTACATTTGAAGTATTTGTTTTTTGACAATAATGCTGGAGCACAGAAATTTTAACACATAGACTTTCGCAACAAAAGGTGTAAAGATCTGTGATAAAACTTTAGGGACTCTGTCACAAGAAAGTTAATTAGGAATTCTGAAGAGATACTGGAGATATAGAGCAGAGGAGTGGGAATATAAGGAAGAGACATTTTTTTGGAAACACTAGAATTTCCAAAGCTTGGTGAGGTCACAGCCATTAATGTGTGATGTGTAACCAAGCAACAGGGAAAGCTCCAAGAATAGATGGCAGCATCACAGAAATTTGCAATGTAGGAGGAAGAAGTCTGTTGAAAATTTGGAAAGCATGGTTTAATAATGTTTTGAAAGGAGAGGAGGAGGGGAAATACCTCCTTTATGGAAGCAGGCATTCATGGTAGTATTACCAATGGAGGATAAGGATTCCACAGACTCTGCATCATATACACCAATCTCAATTGTAAATCATAATTACAAAGTAGTTGTGTCTATATTAGTTCAGGGAATAGACAATATATTACTAAAGCTGATAGATATGGATCAGTTTGATCATGTCAAAGGGAGATAAACATTTGATAACATTAATAGAACAGGGATAATTCAGAGTGAGTCAGAATATAAAAACATGATTATTTCTGATTAGATTGGATGCAGATAAAGCAGCTGACAGAAACTGCTGGGAATTTATGAGGAGGGCAATTTTAGCATTCGAATTCCCAAAACATATAATAGAATTAATATGATGGACCACTGACAAAAAGAAAAAGTTGGAGGACTCTGTCAACAAAATAAATAAATAATTAGATAAAGTACATGACTCACAAATGGAGTAATATAATTGGTGTGTTAGCCAAGAAAACATGCTTTATTTGCAGATGATACTATTTTGTACTTGACAAGTCAAGAATCTGACTTTGGGGTATTCTGGGATATTTTAAGTCAGTTTCAAGTATTTTACAGGTATAAAATAAATGAAAGTAAAATAAAGGCTGCAGAAATAAATTATGGGCCTGCACATGAATTAGTTCAGCAATACCCATGGAAAATGGAAAAAAAATGAAGAATTTAGGCATTTGAATTAATGACTCTATTGTGACGGCTATGGATATGTGGAAAGAGACTAAACAGAAAACTATTCAAAATAATAAGAGATTGGAAGCTAATGGATAAGATATAGCCAATGAAAATGTTTTTATCCCTTTGTACATATGGCATGCAAAGTCAGGCATACTTTTATCAGCCCAAGGAAAAGCTGTGCATGATAATAATGAATTGAAAGAATTTATTTGGGAAAGGAAGAGGGCAAGAGTTAAGTGGGACAAATGATTATTTCCATTCAACAGGGTGGTTTAGGACTACCTGATTTAAAGGGATATTTTAAAGCTACCTAAAGGAGACTTCTATATATAGCACAAACAGATGGCTATAGATCAAAGTGGAAAAAGATGGTGGAACAAGGTATAATTAAGAGGAATGCAGAGAGAATATGGTTTTGGAAACAAACTTTTAAGGAGAATACAAATAACTGTACAAACAAGAAAAATGCTTCATGCTTATCAAATGTATACCAAGAGTACATATCTCTCACTCTGAAGGAGGCATGGGCCTACTCAGAATTGACTACATGTATATATAGATATGCAGTCATGAGAAAGCAGTCATATCTGTTGACTTCATCATATCCAAACGTAGAGAAACATTTTACATCATGAGCTGAAATCTAAGATCACATCTTTGCTTAGTTTAGCAGATGCATTTTTGAATAAATCAGGAATGAAAATGAAACCAGAAGTAGACAAAATCAGACAGCATCTGAAAGCAGGAGTGGCCTTAGGCCAACTGGTGCCCTAGGCAAAAGGGCTTCATGATGCCCCCACCTGGTCTACCTACAACAAATAAATACTGGAAAAGCACCCCTGCTAGACCGGCGCCCTAGACAGCTACCTAGTTGGCCTATGCCTAAGGTCGGCTATGTCTGAAAGTACCAAAAACAAAAGAAAGAATGTAAGGAAGAGAATGAAAAAAAAATGGAATATCCACAAATATAATGGCAAGCATATAGATATTTTTTTAGCAACCTCACATTGACCAAGATTTGATTCAGGAATGGTTGAGGAGAGGTGAATTGAGACCAAAAGATGAAAGGTTAATAATGGCAACCCAGTACAGTGGACTACTATACGATGGCTTACAAAGTCCATTGAAAAATGTGAGAAACAGACAAATGCAGGTTCTGTAAAACAGAACTGGAAACAGTTGCACATCTTATTGCTGAGTGTGATATACTTATGGCAGAGAGTCTGTGTAGTGAAAGATACAATAATGTGGCAAGACTGTTGCAATGGGGATTGTGCAAACACTACAATATAGAAGTAGTTAATAAGTACTGGAAAGATGAACCACAAAGTACTTTGGACAATAATGAAGTTTATATTGCATGGGACCACCGGGCGGCCACGGTGGTGCAGCGGTTAGCATTGCCACCTCACAGCAAGAGGTTCTCCGGTTTGATTCTCGGCTGGGGTGCCTTCTGTGTGGAGTACACATGTCCTCCCTGTGGTTGCATGGGTTTCCTCCGGGTGCTCTGGTTTCCTCCCACATCCCAAAAACATGCAGTAAGTGGATTGGACACTAAATTGGCCCTAGGTGTGTGTGTGCCTTTCTTTGGAAGGTTGGGTGCCGGGCTGGCAACTCAACACCGTAAAACTCCACTGCCAATCATGAGCGGACAGATGATCTGCTGTGGCGACCCCTAACCGGGAAAAGCCAAAAGAAGAAGAAGAAGATATCACATGGGACCACCCGTTACCAACAGTTCAAAAAAATTGATGCAAAAAAAAAATCATATAGTAGTCCGTGAAAAAAAAGACAAAAGCAAAGTCGATCATTGGAATTGCTATACTCAGTGATTACAGTGTCTTGCATACAGAGAGACACAAAGTTATAAAATATGTGGACTTGCAAGCAGAAATTAGAACAGTGTGGAAGAAAGATGCCCAGACAGTTCCAACCATAAAAAAGAATTTACAATCATACTTAAATATGGTACTACTACATGTAACCCCATATGAACTGTATAAGGAGGCAATTCTGGGCACATTGCAGGTGCTGAGAAGAGCACCCTTGGCTAATATCAAAGACTGAATCAATGCTAATTTCATGAACTGTAATCATACCCTGACTTAGGAATGGGGTCCATCCCTGACATGGTATTAGAAACAATTACAGAGACTAAAAAGTGAAGAGGTGAAGAAAGGAGATTTTGCCAATAGGAATATATACAACTAAGGGTACAGAAATCCGCCAAAAGATAGCAGGAAGCAACTGGGGGAACTAAAAAAAGGAGACAAAGGAAACTTAAAAAGGAGCCATACTGCTAGGAGCAAATACGTTGAAATGGAAACTTGATAGAGTGGGAAGAAGCCAAGCAGGTGTTTGACCAGTAAGTCAAAGAATGCCTTCCTTATCAGGGACTGTTGGCAGAATATACAAAAACAGAGAGAGAGAGAGAGAAAGTGGGGTGTGTAATGAAAAGCTAACTTTGGTAGGGCTCTCAGTGGAATTAAGGACATACGATGCTATTAAGAAAGGAGTAATTAGTAATGCATAATAGTGTTACAGAAACTATTAAAACAATCAGGGGAGATTTAAAAAAGACTATGAAGGAAAATTAGAATGGCAAATTACAAAACAACAATGAAAGGAAATGTGTAAGCCATCTAGGTGTGGCATGATGTCCAGAAAATGTAGGATATTTGCAAGGAAATGTTTACACATATACTCTTATACTCCAATTACACTTCAGAGGATTTTCCCTCAAGTGGAGAACAAATGTTGGCAATGTGAAGGGAATGAGACAGGAAATTTGGAACATGTTTTCTGGGAATGTGTTAATTTAGTTTAAGGACCCCCCCTACATAATTTTGTGCTAAAACAGTTTTTTTGGGGAACATATTATATTACCTAAGGTGATGATACTATGGATCTTCGTCTATAGGCTCACAATTACTGAGCCAGAGTAAAGTCTTATAAAGTTTAATGTTATTAGTAACAAAAAACAACATTTTACATGCCCTGCTAGTTATTCCTTTTTGAACAGCAGCTTCTCTTCTAGACTCAACTAAGTGCTCAACCAGGGCTGGTCTTTCACATAATACTTCCCTATCCCTAGCCTGTAGTCTTGGTAAGGAAGGCGGTCTCTAAAAAACAAAATAAAGGAATAAAACTAAATTTGGTTTCTTAATCACGCTTTTTTTTTTGTTCGGACCATCACAGGAGCAAACGGTCAGGAAAATATCTCTGACATGCACCTCAAAGCATCTACAACCTCGGTGGGGGAGGGGGGGCAGCACTCTGGCTTAATTTCGTTCTTACACAGTTTCCCCAAAACAAGTTATTCTGTAATTTACTGAAAAATCTTAGCGTAGTTTGGCAAATTTCTCCACCATCAAAAATGAAACACAATATACGTTCGTATATATATATTATCAGATTTTAAAGAATTTACATCAACACTAAAGAAACGACGTTTTTAATTTCTTCTGTTGTTTAGCCTGGTTATGTAACGAACTATTTATTACACGCAGTAAAAATCCCTCGGCTAACACTGTCCCTATTCCTCATTATTTACAGTAAGAGCTGTGATCTTCTAATCTGAGATGCATTATTCTGGCCTTGAAAGCGTTCTGTGAACAACTCTTATAGTCTGAGACACATTTACTGTCGCTTTGAGAAAGCTTCCCTTGTTTTTAGTACGCTTTACTATTTTGCATGTTAGTAGATGGGGATTAGACGCGTGGTGGGTTGTTGTTACTTTTTCTGCTGTGCTCTACACTGGAAATCAGCTCGTTCTCCAGTGGTTTGGTAGTCTTTAAGGAAAACGTAGTAGATCATCGGGCTTGTGAAATAAAATCGTTTGTAGATTTGGGATATGAAGTAAGTAAAATGTTGTTATTGCCTTGTAATTTTGGCAGTGGAAGTTATCCAGTGATACTTTCTAGATGATGTACTGCTGAAATTACTGTATTTCATCGTTTATTACTTTATGCTACAGTTTACAAACCCTTAATTCTGATCATGAAAAGTTTCTGTATACTCTTAAAATGATTTTGTGCTGTACTGTTACTTTTTAAATGAGCTTGGGCTTAGGCGTTTCATATAAAGTACTGCTGTTAATAACGTTGGACTGCATATTTTATGCTTTGTGAATGCAGTGCATATGTACGTACTAGATGTAAGCATGTCCATGATCAGTGGTATATGCGGACTGTATTTAACAAATTATTTTTAATTACCACCTAACTTGTTGGGTGGATGGGAAAGGAACCTTGCAAATATTCTTTCAGGAAATGCATTTTGTACAAAGTGTAAAATATTACTTATTATATTGTAATTAAGAGGAGAAGAATATTTATTTATTAGTATTTGTTTACCGATAAAGTCCAGCTGAGTAGTGGCCTTTTTCAGTGGAGGTCTTGGGACAAAAGCTCTATTTATACAGAGAACATGGACATCATTGCCATTGCTTCATCATTCATTCATGAGTTACAATTCCATCGGTATCTTCATTTACAAACTGTTTCGATTAAAAATAACAGTTACATGGATTAAATATGAATGTATTAATTATTTATTTTTTTAAATACATAGGGATATATGGAGTACATTATCATCAGTAAACACAGATTATCAGGTTTTGTGTAAAAAAAAAAATAAATAAATAAATAAATAAAAAATTGTTTCAATAAAGATTTCTTTTCAAAGTTTGTAACAGAGAAAGATAGAGAACAGCCCGAAGGAAGAAGGGGAGGAGGTAGTGGAGAGATAAGAGATGAGATGATAGAAGAGAGTAAAGTTTTAATAATAGTACTTCATTTTTTTTTTTTTTTTTTACAGCTGAAAATGTTGACACCAATTCATGCAGCTATATTTGTATCAATTTAACCAGAGTTGATGCAGCTACAGAGCATACCTGTCCATCTCCAAGAGCAAGAGATCTGGACAGAACCAAAAAGAAAGGGGGGTCAAATGCCCAAAAATAGCTACAAATTTTAAATATTGCAGTCGTACCTCTCAAGTGTACCTCATTACGAGGAACGTACCATTTGGGGTCTTAAAAAGTTAATGTTCCTCAATGTTCCACATTGAAAGACTGTCACACATTGTGTTAGGAATTTTTTAGGTGAAATCCATGGTAAATAGAAATGAATCATATTAATTCATTAAAAGATCTTCTTTATAAGTAAAACCAGCATATTTTAACCATCCTATAGCCTTCCTAGTTGAAGGTGTTAGCAAGCCATTAGTGCGTGTTCCACATTTTGCCCATTTGTTCCACATTATGAGGGCTAGTGTTCCTCATTTTGGAGATGGAAGGTTGAGAGCTATGATTGCAGCTATAAACTGGGAAATTTGCTAAAACAAGTTTTGCATGATCATGCATTTACTGAAGGATTTGAAGTCTAAAACAAAAATATCATCTGATATTGTAAAGCTTTATTCATTCTTTACTGTTTGGACCTCTGTTCCGTCCTCGGAACCGATACGGCCGTTTCCCAGCTCGTGCAAGCCAAAAACTCTCAGCTAAGATCCTACCCACAATGCCCCTCTCCTTGATACTCCAGATCTCGTTTGCCGCATTCCTACTCATACGTGTTGGCCATCTCTGTCAAGCTAAGCAGTAATTTGTTGTTTTTATGACAGTTTTTCTTCTGACTTAAAAATTTTTAGTTAAGTTAGTCTTTTATCACTGTAGCCTGTAACCGAGGCCTATTTCCTACCCTTTTTCTTGGTAATTAAAATTTTTACCTCTTTTGACTGTCCCACTCCTGTCTTTGACAGGCCCCTTTTACTAGTGGTATTCCTTAACATAACTCCACTGGTATTTCTTCCTTAATTTCTTCTACAGGATAGCATTGTTTCACTTACCATGTCAGACAAAGCTAAGTTGGGTTTTAAACAGTGTGACAAGCGTGGACGTAAGATGCCTAACTCAGATACACGTGTTCATTGTGTTTACTGTTTGGGCGTGGATCATTTGAAAGCTGATTGTGACATTTGTGCTGGTTTTTCTAATCGGACACTAGCAGAACGTAAGAATAAATTTATTTTAAAAGGTTTACTCAAGACACCTTTCTTGGAAGCTCTGTCTGGGTCGGAGGTCTCACCCCCTCCTAAGACCAAAAAATATAAGGAAAAAACAGAGTTTCTCAGTTCCTGCATCTCTATCGGTTATGGAACAGAGTCAGCTCTGTGCTTCACCGGCGCCCTCGGCGCAGACCTCTTCGGCACCAGGATCTGCGTCCTCTCCCTCGGTGCTGACCATGGTATTCACTCATGTCTTGGTTCCAAACATAGCACCACTGACTTCGGTGCCATCTTTGGCTCCTACATCGGTTCCAATGACTGTTCATGCCTCAGCACCATCCCTGTCCACAGTGCCGATGGTTTCCTTGGTTCCGTGGGCTCCAATGACTGTACATGCCTTGGCACCATCCCTGGCCATGGTGCCGACAGTTTCTTCGGCTCCATCAGCTCCAAAATACGATTACCTGCCAAGGACAAGATATTCTCTTACTTACATCCCTTTCTTGGGGCAGAGGTTTAGTCCCTTTCTAGAAAGACCCGATTCCCCTTCTGCAGCCTCTTTTAGATCCACTAGGAGTTTTTCTGAGCTAGACCTAGTGCGGGTTGTGGACCAGCTTGTGGTAGCTAGGCGATTGCCCATTCCAGCTAGACCTTCCGTCCCTCCTGGCTCGGAATCTTCTATCTCATCTTTCCCTGCTTATCCTCCCCCAGCACCCGCTTCGGTACATACTGTCTCGGCTCCGACAGCAGTGCCTCCCCTGTCGGTACCCACCACCCTTGCAGCATCGGCTACGATGGAGCCGATGCCTTCTCGGAGTGGTGCTTGGACTGTCTGTACCTTGGTACCTAATCCGGCACCTATTTTCTTGCTGGCACCATCTATGTCCATTGTTCAGATGGCTCCCAGTTCTCTTGTAACCCCTCAACTGGAAGTGGGCTTGGGTGCGCCTGCTGTACAGATGATGGATAGGGCCCTTCACTCCGAAGGCTCACAACCAGCCCCTAGGACACCAGTGTTGGAACCCCCTGTGAAGGGAACCCCTTCTCTGGAGTCCTCCTCAGAAGATCCCACTGGAGAACTACCCTGGAAGAAACAGTGCAAGAGGAAGCACCTTGACTCCCCGGAGGAATCTATCACAGAAGACACTGATTGTGATGAAGGGGAAGGATCCCCTTCTTTTCCCCCAGACGACGTTTCATTGGGAGACATTCTTGAAATCCTGAAACAGCGGGGGGAAATAGAAGTCATCTAACCCTTCTTCTGAGGAATCTGTGTTTCTGCAGGCCTTCCATGCCCAGCCATCTACTTCCTGGGTGACCCCACCAGCAGATGATCTTGTTAAACTAATTGTGCAGCGTCCCTGGAAGGCCCCAGACAATGTAGAACCTGTCTATCAGAAGCCGGACAAAATTTTATCTACACCTGAAGACCAGCCCCACTGGTCCAAGCAGCTGACAGTTGATTCTATGGTCATGACGCCGGCCACCAGGAGGGAACTGGCAGAAGATAGTTCCACTGTCCATACTGTAAACAGGGAGTCCAGGACCATGGGCAGACTAGGGAAGCGGACCTATGCTTCAGTGACCTTCGCCATTCAATCGCTGAATTATCTGGTGCACATTATTCGCCTCTGAAATGTCTTCCTCTTTGGTGGGGGGTACTGCCTGATGAGGTGCGTGACGCTGTCGCCTCGCAGCTAGCTACCCTTGAATCCATCTCAAACTCCTTGATGCATTTGACATCTCACATCACCGAGGGGGCAGCTCGAGTTGCCGCATCTGGTGTTGTCATGAGACATAATGCTTGGATGCGGTTGTGTAATTTCGCACACCCCTTTACATCTTCCTTTGTTAACGCACCTGTTGACGAATCTGCACTTTTTGGACCCAAGGTACGTGACACACTTGCACATAGTGAGAAAGATGGGAAGACATTGTCTGCTGTGGGCATACGCTTTTCCAACCCCCAGAGGCCCTACTCCAGGAACCAGAAAGGGAGAAAGATATGGTTCAAGAAATCCCAAGGATCCTTTTGTGACACTCGTGGTGAGCAATCCCCTGGGGCAGACGGGGCTACTCATATGGAAGACGCCCCTTTTGGGGTAGAGGAGGTCCACGTAACCAGGAAGCCAGAGATTCCTTCTCCGGCAGACCCTACCAGCGTTCCTGAGCAGCTGCCCGATTGCTTTCCTCTGAAAGCAGTCTGGAGTCGTTTCTCTCTGCATCTACTAGCCTGGCATCTTATTACTACCGATGTTTGGGTGCAGAGAATAATATCCAGAGGCTACCAAATACCTTTCGACATAACTCCCAGACCCGTCAGATGAATCCCCGATGTACCACCCAATCAGAGGGGATTAGCAGCCTTAGAAATAGAAAAACTGCTAAGAAAAAGAGTCATCCAACCAGTCCCACCAGAACAGACAGGATCCGGGTTTTACTCGAGGTTCTTTTTATTGCCAAAAAAGACAGGGGACTGGAGACCAATCCTGGATCTCAACCTACTGAACAAATTTATCAAACCTCAATAATTCCGGATGGTCACGGTACAGTCCATTCTTCCCTTCCTAGGGAGGGACAATTGGATGTTTTCTATAGACCTACAGGATGCGTACTACCACATAAAGATGGATCACCGCTCCCAGAGGTTTCTCCGCTTCCACCTGGGAGCCAATCACTACCAGTTCAGGGCACTGCCATTCGGCCTCTCAGCACCCCCCCCCCCAGAGTGTTCACCAAATGTATGGCAGTTGTGGTAGCTCATCTTCGACTACAAGGATTCCAGGTGTTTCCCTATCCAGAAGATTGGCTCCTTACCACTCCGACCAGGAATCTCCTAGTCCGCAGCCCCTCTTACACTCAAGATCTCGCTCTCCACTTAGGGATTACAATCAACAAAGACAAATCTCAGATGTCTCCAATGAAGACACTGGAATTTATTGGAGCTGTCTTCAACACAGCATCCTGTCAAACTTCTCTCCCCCCTCTCAGGCTTTTGAAAATAAGACACCAAATTCAAGAACTTCTTTCTCACATGTTTGTACCAGCACATCTTGTACTGCAACTCTTGGGCTCCATGGCAGCTGCCATTACTTTGGTACCATTGGCGAGACTGCACATGAGAATCCTGCAGTGGCTCCTTTCCGCACAGTGGTCATTGTTAACCCACACACTCAACCACATGATATGCCTTGCGAACCATTGCAAGGAGGAAATGCTATGATGGATTGAGCCACAAAAGAATCTTTGGTGTCGACCGTTCTGTCTTCCCCAACCCACGGCCACGGTGATCACGGACGCTTCACTATTAGGGTGGGGGGGGGGCATTTCCAGGGAAAGACTGTCCAAGGCACCTGGACCTCCCTCGAGGCCAACTTGCACATAAATGTCCTGGAACTGAGGGCAGTTCTCTTAGCATTGCAAGCGTTCCATGCATCCCTGCCTTCGGGGACCATTGGAATTCAGTCAGCCAACATGTCAGTTGTCTGGTATATCAACAAGCAAGGCAGAACCAGATCTTAGCCCTTGTGTCAGGAAGACATGAGGATTTGGCACTGGACGATAGCTTCTAATCGCTTTCTTATAATAATGCACATTCCCGGGAGTTCCAGCCTTATTGCTGACAATCTAAGCAGGAACATCCTGGTGTCTCATGAATGGTCCCTCAAGCCTGTAATAGCAGCTCAGATCTTCCAACATTGGGGCAAGCCTTGCTGTGACCTGTTTGCTCCCCCGCTGAATTACAAATGCAGGAGCTATTTTGCCTTGATCCCCCTTCAGGGGGAACCACCTATAGGGACTCTCTAATGCACAATTGGCCCCCGGGTCTTCTGTATGCCTTTCCCCCGTTTCCCTTTATTCCAAAATTTCTCCAGAAAGCTCAGAGTTTGAAAAGCAGTGTGATCCTCATTGCTTCCTACTGGCCATGTCAAGTCTGGTTCCTGTTTCTATGGCCTCATCTGATTCACAGCCCTTGGATCCTGGATCATTCCAAGGACTTGTTATCCCATCCTCGGGGATTGATTCATCCAAACCTGCACAGTCTCAAGCTCACAGCCTGGTTCCTCCACTTCCAGTGATTGCCAGACATCTCATCTCCTGTTCATGAAATTCTTCTGGCCTCACACAAACCTTCCACTAGAAAGGTTTATTCTAGTAAATAGACTAGGTTCTGTATTTGGGCCAAAGACCAGAACTTAGACCCTTTCTCTATGCCTCTTCAAAAGATTTTGCAATACCTGACTACTCTCCTGCATGCAGGAGCCTCCGCTTCAACGATCACTGTACATTTAGCAGCTATTGCCAGTTTTCATAACGGTCTTGAAAATTCTTCAGTTATGTCACACCGCCTATGCAAGACTTTTTAAAAGGGAGTATTGCATGTTAAACCTCCAGTCAAGCCTCCCTTAGATCCCTGGGACTTGACTCTGATGCTTCAATCTCTTACAGGCTCTCCCTTTGAGCCCTTTGATTCATGTGATTTGAAATTTTTGTCTTGGAAAACCATATTTGTAGTAGCACTCACCTCACCGAGAAGAGTATCTGAGCTGCAGGCCTTGAGTGTCAGGAGTCCTTACTTGATCTTCCACAAGGATAGGGTGTCCCTTCGTACTGACCCTTCCTTCTTGCCCAAGGTAATTTCTGTTTTTTCCATTAATCAATCTATTGACCTGCCGGTTTTCATCCCAAGGCATTCTAATAGAGGGGAGTACCTTTTGCACACCCTTGATGTGCAACTGTCAGATTAATACACACAGTGAATCAGCAACCTTCAACAATGAGAATCCCCCCCTTTGGAATGAGCCCCTTTAAGACGTTTGGAGTGGTTGAGGAACCGCAGTGTAGCCCACAGAACAACCTGACACTCATGGAGGGGGCAAACGAACATTTAGAGTCGTGGGCCGAGGAGATAACCATTTTTAGACATGATCATGCTAGTTGCTCTTCAGTTAATTCTGAGGTGAATGAAGGACTTTGTATCACCAGCAATGAAAGAGGTGACACTAAAATTTATAATTACACTGACAATGTATTTGATGGTAATTTATTGTGAGTTGCTGAGTAAGGGGTTCAATTTCGGACCCTCCCACAAAGCTAAAGTGGAGAATGTTTGTTATTATTGACCTCAAAATGTTTTTAAGAAAGCTTAATTTAAAAACTTTTTTTTCGGGACACTAATCCATATCATTCAGGACATGAGTTAGTACGGAAAAAGTATTTTCAACCCACTTTCAGTTGCCTCTTATCTTATTTGAAAAAATGTGTGACTTCGGTTTCAGGATGCTGTTTAAGAATTTTAATTATGAAAACAACTACAACCTTACCAGAACCAAATTCATGTTGTTGTTGTTGTTTAACATTTGTTTACCAGGAAAGTCCGACTGGACACAGGTCCTTTTTCAGCAGATGCCCGGGGAGAAAAGCTCCATGAGTAATAGTAAATTTTCATGCACACATTACAATAATCAATAAAGTAAATTAAATGTATACATAAGAACATACAAATTTGATTAAAAAGTTGTTAAAAACTTAAGAGTTGTTAAAAAGTTTAAGCTTAGATAGGAATATAAGGGTAATGAAGCGAGATAAGGTGGGGGGTTGTTGTTATGAGTAAGGTGGATTATAACAACAGAATTAATATTTTATTTGATGATGATACTTATGAAGAGGCTTCTGTTAACGCTGTAAACCTTTTCTGTGTTTAGATTGACTATTTGTTGAAAGACCTGTTCGATCAGGACTCTATATCTCATGATATATTGAAGTTCCTGACTTTTGAATTTCCCTTGGGGATGTCTTATTTTCTGGGTGCCAAAGTATCGTAAGAGTATCCTCGATTCCCCACTCAGACCGACTGTGAATGCATGGGGAGCTAAAATATATCCTTTAGCCAAATATGTTAATTTTAAGTTGAAAAAAATGTTTGGATTTCTACCAATACTTGTGCAGGAATTCATGGGATTTTTTGGCCAAAATAAGTAACCTTGAATTTTTTTGAGGACATATATATTTTTTTTAACTGTTGACTCACGAAACTGGGATTGAATGATTTCAGGATTTTTTATTTTCTTCCACTGAATTCTCAAATGATGAGGTTAATGTTTTAACTATTTTTATATGGAGATTATCCTGAAAAACAATTATTTATTTTGAAGTTCAATATTTTCTTCAAAAGGATAGGGTTGCTGTGGGAGCAGTGTGTGCCCCAATTTTTTCCAACATCATCATGTTCGAATGGGAGAAGAGATTTCTGCTTGGATTAACTGCTCAACCCCCTTGGGCTATCTACACCCTTTTCTTGGATGACATCTTTGTAGCATGGAAAGGTACACAGGAAGAAATTCATAATTTCAAGGAATATTGTAATAATTCCATTTCCTTTCTGAAGTTTACCTATTCCAGCTGTTGTAACAGTATTAGTTCTCTGGATCTGGAAATCAGTAAAGATTATAAAAATAGGAGATTTGTTAGCAACATCTACTGGAAACCCACTTACTCATTGTTTTTTTGCACTTTGTTAGTTGCCATCCTTACCACCAAAAAAGAGGGTTGGTTAAAAGACAGTGTATGGGATTGGCCCGGATGATTTCTGAATGGGAAACCCTGTTGGTGGAAGGAGAAAGGCTTTTTGATAAGTTTGTGGCCAGAGGGTATCCACCATCATTAGTCAGGAGTATTTTTATTGAAGTGTGTGACAAGCGAGATAGAGGAGTTTATGAATCCCTCCTAAGAAAAAAATCGAATGTTGTTTTTAATGTTACAACTAATCATTTGACTTCAACACAGGAGTTCTGTCACGCATCTGTCACTACATATTCTGTTGAACATACTGATTTGTTTACATCTTGAAAATGAATTGAGATATTTTTTCTTGTTTTAATGGTATGTTAGACTTGTTGGGGCGGGAACCCTGAGTAGTTTTTAGGAAAGGTAAGACTATAAAAAACTTCTTAGAGACTCATGAAATTTCAGCCTTGGTGACTAGTTCCAAGAGGTTTGGAACTTTCAAATGTGGGTCATGTTCACAATGTCCATTTATTTTGGTAGGGGATAATTTCTGCATTAAAGGAGTTTTGATCAAGCCTTCTTCCCATTGTATGTGTAACACTAGGGGTATAACATATATAGCCCAGTGCCAACATTGTTCTTGTTTTTATGTTGGCAAATCCTGGAGGTGATTCAGAGACTGTATTTACGAACACACCTCAGATATTAAACATTTAAGACAAAACAATGCTTTGGCTAACATGTAATCAAATACTCCAGACATCAGTTTTTACTTTTTGGGGTGGAGGTAGTTTATAAAAACATTAGGGAGGTCCATGGGCAGACCTTTTAGAAGCTAGGAATTAGTATGGCAACTCAAAACTTTGAGAACACTTTTTTCCTGGGGTTGAATGACCAGTTAAGTATCAACAGTATTCTCAAGTTAAGATCTTATGTTATTTAACTCCATACAGTGTTTTCTCAGGTGGAATTGATACCTATGCAATAATTTAATTTTTTAAAACATTTTTGGTGTATTCTTTTGTATTAATATGTTTTAAGTCAATTATCCTATATGTTTTTTCTCACATTATTTTTTACTTGTATTTGATTGGACAGCTTGGTTCATGTGTATGATTAGAGGGATATTTAAACGTTTCATTTTTGTGCTTTACTGATTCTGAAGAAGTCCAGGATATAACTATGAAAGCATTTAATTTCTTTGAATAAACTTTTTTTTAAACCTTCTGTATGGAGTGGTGTGTGGTTTCACTGTGAGGCTCAGAGCTGTTTTTTGAGTTGTTTGGCTGTTAAGTCATGTCCAGTCCAGTTCTTCATATCCTCATTGACTTTAGCTCTCTCTTTGTTTCTGTCATTCTCATATTTACCTAGAAGTTACCCTTGGTATCACAAGTCTTCTTGAAATATCATCTTGTTTTTCTCATTCTTTTTATATTCCTCCATTTCTTTGCACTACTAATTTAAATATGCCTGTTTATCTGTTCTTGCTATTCAGTGAAACACTGTATTTACTCTGACGTACTTTCTCCTATCTCTATTCCTGTCAGCCCACCCACACACACACACACACACACACACACACACACTCGGTCACTTCTAAAGCTTCCAAAGAAAGCCATTTTGTTTTCTTTTTGTTTGGAGTGTTTTTTTTTTTTAGTTTTTGAAAAAGGGCACTGCCCAGTCAGATTTTCCTGGTAAACAAATGTAAAATAAATAAATATATATTTAGTATAGATGCTTTTCTTGTTTTCTTTAATTCTAAACTTTACAGTAAAAAGCTTATGGTCTGAGCCACTATCAGTTCCCAGGTCCTGTTTTTGCTGTGACTGTGTACAGCTTTTCCATCTCTGACTGCCAAGTGTGTAGTCACTTTGATTTTGGCATTTACTATCTGATAATATCCATGTGTAACACTATCCCTTGGGCTGTTGGAAGAAAGTGCTTGCTATGCCAGTGAAGTCTCTTGTCAGAATTCTACCAGTCTGTCTCATTTATTTCATTCCACGGTCAAACTTGCCCATTATTCCTTTACTTTGGAAAGTTAAAATTGGTAGTTAGTCACCTATAACAAATGCTATAGTTTATTGTTTTCAGAATGTGTTGCAGATTCTTATAAAATTAGCCAACTTCCTTCTCTTTGGCATTTGTAGCTGGTGCATAAATGTGTGTCAGTGAAATACTAAAGTGGCTTGCTTTGTAGCCTGTTTCTGTCATTTTTTTTAATTGTAACCGAGCAGTAATTTTTGCCATCCTTTTATTAACTGTGAGTGTACTCCTTCATTTTTTTTCTAGAAGATTCTTGGCCACATTAGATCTGATGTAAAACGACCCATTTCACTCCACTTCTATTCACTGATTTCCAAGATGTCAGTATTTATTTTTCATCTTAATTTCACAAGTTTACCTTAAGTTTAAATTTACATTCCATGTTCCTGTGGTGTACATTTCTTTTCAGCACTTTCATCTTCTTTGAGCGCCTAAGTAGATGGCCATCCTTTGGGCTTTATTATTATATTTATTGTATTTAACATATGTTGACTGGGATTGTCACTGGGCTAATGCCCTTTTGATCAGAGGCCCAGTGAGAAAAGCTCCACATTATTTTGTTAATTTTCGTGTATTACTGTAAAGTAATGTACCTTAGAAAAGCTCCACATTACAACAATGCAAGAAAATTAACATGATAAACATAATGTAGATTAGAAAAGTTTGGCCACATATCCATAATTGGGGAAAAATATCCCTTATTAGTAAAAATGAGAAAAAAGAGAGAGTGAGAATAACAAGCAGCAGTAGAGAAAAATAAGAAACAGCAAAAGTAGTGTTGGGGCTATTTGAAGAGAAATTTGAATAAAGGGGGGAATTGGGGAGAGGAAGTGAGAGTGAGCAGGGAGAAAGTAGTGAACAGAGTAGGGACAAGGTTCAGGTGGGATGGTCACAGAGACATGACCAGCTGTTGTTTAGATGTTGTTTTGAGCATTTTATTGAATTCATGGACGTGGGTAATGTAGGTTTGTGAATCTGTAATAGGCATTGGTCAGAGTTTCTGAGGGATTGAGGGGGGTGTAGAAAGAGATTAGTGTAGAGATACTAAGGCTGGAGGAGGGTTTATTCAGGATAGAGTGGATGATGAAAGTTGAGTAAATAAGAGTTGGCTAGGAAACTCTAGCCAGCTGAGTGTCCTCAGAGTGTGGCAGGGGTGAGATTTAGAAGGCAGATTAGCAGTGAATCTGGCTACTTTGTTGTAGGTGATTTCTAATTTAGAGAGAAGTGAAGACTGTAAGTTAGCTAGAATTTGTGAGCCATAGAAGAGGTTGGGAAGGAAGTAAGCATGTGCAAATGAGATTCTAGAGTAAGGGGTGAGGAACCTTTTGTTTCTACATAGTAGGCCAAGCTTTTGTGGGTTTTATTAATACAGTGATTGTACATGCAGGCCAGATTTGAGCTGGTAGTCTATGGTTACAACAAGGAGCTTTGTGTGGGTTTCAGGAGTGATGGCAGTGTTATTAAGTGGAGATGGTAAATGATATCTTGAGTTGGTGGAGGGATTTAGGGAGGAAGATGATGAATTTTGTTTTTTTGGGCTTGAGTATGAGTTGATTGTTAATAAGCCAGGATTCAATGAGGTTGAAGGATTTCTGCATAAGGGTGAGCAGGTTAGAAGGGTTGTCAGTAATGGAGATGATAGTGGAGTCATCTGCATGAGGAAGGAATAGGGACAAGATTGGTATAGTCGGTGAAGATGTTCGAGAGAAGATGACCTAGAACTGAGCCTTGAGGGACACCATTTTGATGGGGAGAAAGGGAGAGAGGGCATAGAGCCATTTGACAGGCAGCAATCTATCTGTGAAATAGCTGTTGAACCAAGAGATTGTTTCTGTGGATAGGTTGAGTTGGGACAGTTTGGAGAGGAAGATAGGATGGGAGACGGTGTCAAAGGCTTTAGAGAGGTTTAAAAAGAGGTAGGACACTAGTCTGTTATCTCTGGCAAGAGAGATGGAGTTAGTAAAGGAGATGAGAGCAGTAGTGGTACTGTGGGTGTGGAAGCCATGCTCTGTAAGAGTGATAGTTTACTTGAGTGAGGTAAGCTAAGAATTGTTTGTGAAGACAGTGCTCAAGCATTTTGGAGAGGAGGGAGAGAGAGTATGGCTATAGGATGAACATTAGAGAGTTCTATGGAATTCCCTCCTTTGTGGATTGGTATTATGTGACATTTTTTCCAAACAGCAGGGACAGTGGATTCCCTAATGGAGCGATTTATGAGGATGGAGACTGGGTATGCTATAGATTTGGCAGCAGTCTTTAGGAAGAGGGATGGCAAATTATCAGCTGATGGGGAATGTGGTTTTAGTTTGAGAAGGTTTTTAATTTAACTAGTAGGAACTGGTCTCAGTGAGAAGGGGGAGATGTATAGTTGGGTGGTAAGGGGTGAGAGATTGGGTGGGTTGGAAGTCTTCATAAGTTTTCTGGATGGTATCCATGAAATATGAATTGAAGAGAGATGCAGTTTCTAGGGGTGTGTTTTTGGTGGGAGAGTTGGGTGTAGAGGGATTGCCTGGATGGAGAATCTGGTTGATAGTATTCCAGAGCTTTTTGGGGTTTCTGGGTGTAGTAGTTTGGTGTGTGTGGTAAAAGATTGTTTTGTCATTGATAATGTGGATTTTAGTCAAATTCCAGAGTTCCTTATATATTTGGAAGTTGCCAGGAGATTTGGTTTTGTCCAGAGTTTCCATGCGTTATCTCTTTTGTGTATTAGAGACCGAGTAGAGTTAGTGAGCCAAGGAGAGCAACAAGATTTGATTCTGACAGTTCTAGAAGGGGGAAGAGAGTTAAGTGCATTAAGGAAGATGGAGTTGAATTCAAGTACAGCTTCATCAAGTGGTAGGGTTGATGGGAAGGACCAGTCTATAGCTAGGAGAGTTATTAAAAGTCTCAGGTTCAAAGCTAGTTGGCTTTCGACATTCTTTAAATTTGTGAGGTAGAGAGTGGTGGGGGTAGAATCTGTGCATACATATTGGGCTGTGGTTTCTTATGGAGTCTGGTAGGGATTCAGGGTGGTGATAGAGGTGAAGATTAGAGACAATAATCCAGTCAATGATGGAGCTAGTATTAGTGGGCTTATGATGAAAAGTAGGGGAAGAGATAAGTTCAGTGAATCCGCATAGGTTTATGCTGGTGGTATGGGGAGTTAGAGTAGAGGGTAAGCCAATTGATGTTGACGTCAACCAAGAATTGTGGTCTCATTGGATATATTGTCACTCAACTAGCGCAGAATCTGTTCTAATAAGGGAATGTTATCTCCTGGAGTATGTAGATGGCGACTGTTTAGGGTTTTGTGCTTGCTGGGTTTTTAATTTACCATAATGAGTTCAGCTGGATGAAGAGGGGTGAGGGTTGGATAGGGGGGTTAGGAGGTCTGAGTACACAATGGCAATACCTCCACCCTTTTATGTGTTCTGTTGTGGCGTAAAATGTTGTATCCTGGGTGAAGAAATTTGTTGTGTGGTTTTAGCCATATTTGAGAGAGTGTACATATGTTAGGGGAATACTGGTCTATCCAGGAGTGGAGTTCAGTTGTCTTCTTAAGGATACTATGGATGTTGATGGAGTAAAAGGATTGATGTTTGGGGTTAAGGTTAGGTGTGTGCACACGGGTCAGGGTTGGGGTGAATGTCACCTGAGAGTTGGAGGGTAGTTAAAGGGGTGGAGGAGAAGTATAATAAAGGAATAGAAAGAGAGACATTTTTATTTGGTTCTTGTAATGAAAGGAGATGCTGCCAGCACCGCTACCTGGAATTTTGAAAATAATTATATGTCATTGGTGAATATCGAAATAATTTATATAAGATGCTCGTGTTACAAATGTATTAGAACTGTATGTCATGTGCATCTCAAAACTGCTCAGTACAGATGTTTGTGTTGAAAAGGTATTTTGTACAGTGCCAACTGGAGGGTTAACTTCAGTCCAGCAAATTTTAGAAAAATAGCTGAAATTAAATTACTTTAAGGTACAATAGTCTATATGTTTTCAATGCAGCTAGAGACATATGGTCTGTACTAGGAAGCTTTCTGTATTGTACTTGGAGTGAACTAATTGCTGCTTTTGAAGCATGAAGGAATGCATTTTTTTTATGACTTGCAGCATCTGCCAAAGATCTGAGGAAAAGCCCTTGTCTGTATATTTTTGCAGGTAGATGCCAAATGCTGCCAGCTTCTAGCAATGGGGGTTTTGGCCTGGGAACTAGAAGTCAGATGACAAGAAGTGATGTCATCCTGCAAGCTATCCCAGCAGTAATATTTGAGATATTATTTCCAGAAGTCTCTTAGTGAGACAGAGCATTCTGTCTTGGACCTGATAACAACAATAAGAACCATTCACCACATCCGCCTTGCTCTAATAGTAAGTTACTAGGGAATACTATAATTAATTTAGATACAGTCAGGAATATAATAAGTTTAGTTTAGATGTTTTTCTTTATTTGTGTGAGCCTGTACTGCAATGCTATTTTAAATATTTCCTATGTTTTTGAACTCTGATGTCACTGTGAATAAATATTTAGTATTATATTGTTCTTTTATTTATTTATTATTAAATATATTTAAACATTTCACTGTGATTTGCATATTTATTCGGTGACACTGTGTGGGCCACTCCTTACAGCCTTGCTCTTGGTCAAACTACCATTTGTGTTAGTAGTAATATTATACAGTAAGATCAGACACCCTTTGTTAAGGGCCTTAAAGTAGCTGATAAGGAATGACTGGTGGTGGTAGAAACAAGACGTTATGTACTCACCATAACGCTCGATGTATGTAGTCCATCTCGCCTAACATTCTTACCCGTGGGTTCGGAGCCGAATGTCGACTCCGACTCTGCCAAAACTTTTCTAGCTTGAAGTCTTTCTATTGGTTGGGCTAAGATGGTATCCCATGCTGCACTGCCCTATATCCCCAGATCTAGTTTGCTGCAAACACCAGCACTCAGTCTCCCTGCATAACAACACCCAAGGAAAGGAAGAACAAACCAAGAATGAAGGGCGCTCTGAAACCATACCTAACCTCCAGATCCTCCAGGAAGGGGGAAGGAGGGAGGTGAGTAAGAATGTGAGGCGAGATGGACTACATCGAACATTATGGTGAATACATAACTTCTTGATGTTATGTAGTCCAATCATGCCTACATTCTTACCCGTGGGACAGCATCCCTAGCACCTAAATCCTGGGAGGCTCCGTGGAAAATACTCCTGAGCACTGTGGAACCAAAGGAAGACCTGCCCCTAGATACCACATCCAACTTGTAATAAGTAACAAAGGTGTGAGGAGATGGCCCAAGTAGCCGCAGCACAAATATCATCCCTAGACAATCTGGCCTGATAGGCTGTAGATGTAGATACAGACAGAGTAGAGTGAGCCTTCACCGGGAACGGTAAGTCTTTACCCCCTGAGGAATAAATGAAAGAAATGCAACTGGAGATCCACTTGGACAGCCTGACTTTGGAGACAGGAGACCCAATTCTGTTTTCCGAAAAGGAAACAAACAACTGATCATATTTTCTGAGGTCTTTGGTTCTGTGCAGATAAAAACGTAATTGTCTGTGTACATCCAATTGATGAAATTTAAATTCTGCCTTGTTTGAGAACTGGGGAAAAAACACTGGCAACTCAATAGATTAATTAAGGTTACTGATTTGACGCCACTTTGGGAAGAAAGGAAGGGTTGGGTCTGAGAGAAACCCTGTCCTTATGAAAAATCAAATAAGGGGGTTTGATTGATAAGGCTTGAAGCTCTGAAACATGTCTGGCTGACATGATGGCTACTAAAAAGACAGTCTTCCACGTTAAGAATTTTAAATCACAAGTGGCTGCAGGCTCAAAGGGGGATGAAGTGAAAGCCTGTAGAACAAAGTTTAAATCCCAAGGCATGACAGGTTCCGATACCGGAGGACGAAGTAACCGAGTGCCCTTCAGAAAAGCCTTACAGAGTCTATGAGCCATCAGACTAGGTTCGTTTGCAACATGAAAGGTAGAAATCGCCGCCAATTGGACTTTAATGGTTGCGGCCGCTGAACCCTGGTTAAAGAGCATAGACAAAAACTCCAATACAGACGAAATTGGAGCCGTGTAAGGGTCAATCTTTTGGGTATGAGCCCAGATTGAAAACCTCTTCCATTTACTGTAGTAAATCTTCCTGGTGGAGGGCTTATGAGAGGAAGATAAAATATGAACCACCTCCAGTGAGAAATGATGAAGCCTAACTAATGACGGAAGTGGAGTAGCCAGGCTGTCAACTGGAGGGTCCGAAGAGAGGGATGGAGCTGCCCTGACTTGTGGGTCCAGAATCCAAGGAACGTCCATGAGAAAGGGATGGAGAAAGGGGAACCAAATTTGATGAGGCCAGTGTGGAGCAATCAGAATCATTCTGCTTCCCAAGGCTTGCGCTTTCTAAATAACCTTTGACAGCTACATAACACACACTGCTTGGCTTCACCAACAGAAGACTGTTACAAGGTAACCTGTTTTCAATTTTAAGAGGTAAAAGAACAGGAAACATGATGTTTAGAAAGGGGTAGAAGTAAATTACATAGAAAAAAATGGAAATTGTGGGAACATTACACAAAGAAAAACATTTGGAGGAGGAGTGAGATTTAAGAAAATGCAAGAATTGAACAGTTTATGTAATGTTGGATTGATTATATTGTAAAGGACAATATATGTGATGTATAATGTTTGTAAATGTGAACTTGTAAATATGGTTTGATTATTTTTGTATAAACATAAGTTTGAGTACGTCACATATGATAATTCAGTTAAGATGTTTAACCAGTGCCACAAGGATGCTTGAATAGAACACTACCCCATATGGGCACAAGGTTTTTGTCAGTGACGCATAGTAACATTTTTCCTGCTATAAAGATCGTTCTGACAAAAGTAAAATCTCATTTGGGTGCAAGGTTTAATAGCTCCTAATTTTCAGCAAACTTTTAAGGGAACACAGCACTTATCACTTAAAAATGTAGCATTCACTTTTGAGGCTTACTTCTGATTAAGAAGTCGGTCAGTAATTGCTGCTGTAAATTCAGGCAGAGTACTTTCCATATTTATTTATTTATTTAAATTTGTTGACCGGGAGTGTCCGACTGGACGTGGGTCCATTTTCAGCGGAGGCCCGGGGAGAAAAGCTCCACAGTAAAATAAACAGACAGTAGTTACATTGGATTACATAGTGATTAACAATTTAACATAGAAATTACTTACAACATATTTACAAATGAAGAACATAGTACATCAGTAGACAACTAGAATCTTTATCTGTGAAGTACATAACAATGAGAAGTTCCTGCTGTATAATAAGTACTAGGCTTATGAGCATCTGAGCTTGCTATCATTAAGGTAGTTAGTGGAGGTGAAAGAAAGGTAGTAGTTGGATGGGGTGGATGATATTAGAGTGGGAGTTGCAAGGGCATAGCCAGCATGTTTTTAGGTGCGCTTTTAATAAAGTTTTGAAGTTGGTGCATGATGGTACGGAGGTAATTGTGGGTGGGAGTGAGTTCCATAATTTGGCTATGGCGCAAGAGAATAGTGCTTCACCAGCAGAGTTATTGGCTTTAGTGATCTGCAAGTGATTTTTGTTGCTGGATGTTAGTGGTCTGGTGGTGCGATAGGGTTGGAGTAGATTCTGGAGGGATGGGACATTTAGTGGATGGTTTACTAGTTTGTGGGTGAGTGAGAGTTGATACCACTGAAGGAGGTGAGGGAGTTCAAGCCAGCCCAGTTCAGCAAGTGAGAGACAGTGGTGACTACGGTAGGATGCCCCTGTGGCGAATTTGGCGATTTTGTTGTAGCAGGTCTCTAGCTTGTTTAGATCACATTGCCTTAGGTTGGTATATACTGGAGAGGCATAAAGTAGGGTGGAGATAAGGTGGGAATTTGCTATTGAAATCTTTGCTGCTTTGGTGAGAAATTGTTTATTTCTGTATAATGCTCCTAGTTTTTGTGGACTTTTTATGGTCATGGATATGTGAATGTCAAATTTTAGTTTATTGTCTATTTCCACTCCTAGCAATTTGGTGTGTTCAGTTGGGTATATAGCGGTGTTGTCTTTTGCTGTGATGTTAAAGTGAGAGTTGTTTTGAGTATGTTTGGTGGGTTGGAAGATGAGTAGTTTAGTTTTGTTTGGGTTGAGTATTAATTGGGCATCGGATAACCATGTTTCAACAGAGGAAAAGGCTTCCTGTGTGAGCTTTTGCAGTTTGGGTAGGGACTGGGCTGAGCAGATGATGGTAGAGTCATCTGCGTATTGGATGAGTGTGCCATGTTTGGTGGCAGAGGCTAGATTATTGGTGTAAACAGAGAAAAGTAGGGGTCCAAGGATGGATCCTTGGGGAACCCCTATGGAGACAGGTAGTTGGGGAGATATGTCATTCTGCCATACAACGGATTGTTGGCGGTCAAACAGGTAACTCTGAAACCAGTTGGTGACTGATTGTGAGAAGGATAGGTTATTGAGGACAGAGATAAGTTGTTTGTGTGGGACCATGTCAAATGCTTTAGATAGGTCTAGGAAAGTAGCAGAGGAGAGATAGCCATTGTTTTATGCTGAAGGATAGTGTTAGTAAAGGAGAGTAAGGCAGTGGTGGTGCTATGGTTTGGTCAGAAACCATGCTGAGTACTGGAAAGGAGGTTGTTAGTAAGGAGGTAGTGTGAGACCTGAGAGTGTATGCATCTCTCTAGTATTTTGGAGTGTGGAGAGAGAATAGCTATGGGGCGGTAATTGGTTAGTTCTGCAGAGGGTCCGCCTTTGTGGAGGGGAATTATATGTGAGACTTTCCACAATGTGGGAACATAACTTTCTGACAGAGATCGGTTAATCAAGATGGATACTGGGTAGGCCAGAGCATCAGCTGCGATTTGTAGGTATTCACTTTGGAGGTTGTCTGCTGCTAATTT
This sequence comes from Protopterus annectens, assembly GCF_019279795.1. Lineage (NCBI taxonomy): Eukaryota > Metazoa > Chordata > Ceratodontiformes > Protopteridae > Protopterus > Protopterus annectens. The sequence goes on along the minus strand of NC_056725.1, from coordinate 19,528,042 downwards.
GGTGGGTTTAAGTTTAGTTAAGAGTTTTTTTTATGTTGGAGGTAGGTACAGGAGAAAAGAGAAGGCAGTGGGGAGATTACTAGTTGAAGGTGTGGGTTGGAGGGGAGGGGGGGTTGTGTTGTTTAGCTAGTGATAGTATGGTTTGGGTGAAGTGTGTGTTGAATGAGGTAGCAATATTTTCTGAGGAGTGAGGGATGTTAGGAGGAGGGGTACTGACTTTACCTGGGTGGAGGATGGAGTTTATGGAGGACCAGAATTGTTTGGGGCTGTGTTGTGAGGAGTCTAGGGCAGACTGGTAGTATTGGAATTTGTCCCGTTTTATTAGCTTTTTGACTCTATTGCGTAGTTCTAGGAATTTCTGTCTAGCTGCGGGGGTTTTGGTTTTGCTCCAGTGCTCCCAGGCTTTATCCCTGTTTTTCATTTCTGACTTAGTGGTTTTCTGTAGCCATGGGGAGGGTTGTGCTTTGGTTCTGGAAAATCTTATGGGGGCATGGTAATTTAAGGATGTTCAGGAAGGTAGTATTAAAAGATTCAACTGCGTCATCTAGACTGAGGTACTTTAGAGCATGCCAGTTACATTCTTTGAGGGATGAGATGAATGTGAGTGGGTTAAAGTTTATTTTTTTACGTATTTGACGATAGATGACAGGTTTAGCTTTGTACAGGTATTTGTTTGAGTAGGAATGTTGGGGAGTGATCACTGAGGCTATCTGATAAGCAGCCTGTTATATATGACTGGGGGTTCTTATTGACTGGTATCCAATCCAGGGTAGAGTGCTTGCTGGAGTTTTTATTTATCCTTGTTGGTGACTGGACTAGTTGGGTGAAGCCATGAAGGTGTACATGATGGGTTGGATTGTTGTCAGAACAGGATTGCCAGTCAATATTGAAATCACCTAAGATGATAGTTTCTTGGGGGAGATGGTGGGTAGACCAGCTGAGGAGGTTTTCTAGTGGAGGGATGTTTTGGCCGGGTGGGAAGTAGCATCCAATTATGTTGATGGTTTTGTTTCGGTTAATTTTGAGGTTGGTATATATTATTTCTTCATTGCCTATTTGTGGAGCTGATGATTTTAAGATCTGGATGTTTAGATGATGTTTAAATATTATAGCTACACCACCTCCTTTTTTGTTTAGCCGGTCTACTCTTAGTATGCCATAACCTGTAGGGAGTATTTGCTCACTGGTAATGTGAGGTTTTAGCCAGGTTTCTGTCAGGACGACTATATCTGGGGAGTATAAGTCTATGGTGGCATGGAGTTCATGGACTTTGTTGGATATACTTCTAATATTTAGGCTTAGTAGAAGGAAGTCACTTGGCTTTCTATTGGCTGTAATATGGGAGAAGTTGTGATTTCTAGTCTGATTATGAGGATTGGGGTTGGAGATGGTAGGGCCAGGGTTGGGGTGGATGTCTCCACTTAGGGCTAGTTTTGATATGCATGAGATTATTAGTTTTCTCAGTTTTAGAATGTGTTTGTTTATAAGGGAAATTTTATGATTGTGCTCTGTGGGTAATAGGTATGGTGGGAGGGTTACTATGTTAAGTTGTAGGGATGCTTTACGTTTGAGTAATATAGTTGGTAGAATATGTGGGGGTGCATAGGGATGGTTCTTGAGCTGGTGGGAGGGGAGCTGAGTATGGGTGAGACATGGGTGGTGGTGTGAGTAGTAGTACAGTGGTAGTGGTTGAGTGGGGGAATGATGGAGCTTTGGTAGGATGTAAGATATGCAAGGAGAGTGCATGCAGTGAGCAAAGGAAAGGTATGCTTGTACATGTCAGTTGAGGAGGTGTGATAGTAGAGGGAATATGGAGGAGGTAGTGTTGGGTTAGCGCTGTGGTTGGCTATTGGAAAGATGGGAGGGGTGAGTGCAATAAAGGTGGGACCACTGGGGGCGGCAGGGCGGGGAGCGAAGCGGGTAGAGACCCTGTTTGTTTCCAGCCCCTCATACAGGAACCTATCACAATTGACCAAGGACTGCTCTGAAACTGTAAGTCTTGTCTTAATTTCTCAGGTGGAAAACCAGGATAACCTTGTATCAGTAGGCTACTGTGGTATAGTTTAAATAAACAAACACACAGTATTGATCAGTTATGGATACTATTTGCTAACAGAAGGGAATAAGAGAAAGTGGAAGATGTGTGTGTGTGTGTGTGTGTGTGTGTGTGTGTGTGTGTGTGTGTGTGGTGGTGGTGGTGGTGGGGGGCTGCTTACAGCCAAAGCACAGTGCTCTCCAGGGGAAAATGAAGATTGGCTCAAACAGTTAGACACATACTCAAAGTTAACTGTAGCTGTTTGCAGACAGTTCAGACCCGGACTGCATTTTTCTTAGAGTAATGTTAAAGGTGGTACCGCAGTTGAATACCTAAGAGTGGTGTTAGGTCTAGAAAAGAAGAGTACAGAGAGGAGTAAGCACCTTTGAGATGGTAAATATATATTATAAAGATTATAAAAAACACACTGAGCAAATGGCTACCACATGCAATGTCCTGAACCACTACTTAGTATATGCAGATACTGAGCCAATTGGAAGAACATTAGAAAACAAAAACCAGACAGTTATGCAGCCACAGATAAAAATATAGCGAGCAGCAATCTGTCGTGGTTCTCTAATGTGATAGAGCCTTTAAGAAGTTGGTTTATTAGAAAAAAAATCTCTTTTTTTGCCTGTTTAGCTATCAATGTAACATGTTTTAGTATACAAAAGGATCGATCTTTAGTATTTCTTTGAGTTTAAGCAGGCTTACTTACAAGTAAAAATGTATTTATTTTTTTTCAAACAGTGGAAACCACACCAAGAAGCAAAATAAAGACGGTTCACCTCACTGTCACAGCTAGCTCTGAGAATCAGCGTGCAGGCTATACTCGCCAAAAAGATTTTAAAAGGTCTGAGTTTGAACATAAAAGCTGTTCTGATGAAGTTTGCGGATTGCAAATGAAAGCGCTTAACAACAGTATTGCATATAGTATTATTCGTTCAATTTTAAGCTTCTTGTAAGCTTTAATAAATATTTTGTGAGTTATATACTGCCTTGCCTTATTCGAGTATAGCCTGCACGCTGATTCTCAGAGCTAGCTGTGACGGTGAGGTGAACCGTCTTTATTTTGCTTCTTACAAGTAAAAATGAAAGTTTTGCTTCTTGCAAACAAAACAAAGGAAATTAGAAAACAAAATTGGTGTTTCACTGTAGTCTTTGCATAATGAAAGCAGAACATTTTTCTTTATAAAATTTCTGGTCTTTTTATCCAGTCTCCTAGGCCTTATTTTCAGCAGGTCTACAAATTGTTATGCAAAGCTAAACATACTAGACATTTCACTCCTGTGGCTCTACTAGACAGAGGCACTAGGAACTAAGGTCGGGTGGCACGATTGTCAGGGTAATCCTGTGGGCTAGGCTTGTAAAGGCTCCAGGGCCATTAGCCTAGTACACACCTATGATTCCTCATCCCTTTGGGCTTCAAGTACATCCTTCTGAACTCTGTCCTTCAGGGATACCATTCATCTTTCCCATTTACTCCCTGGAGAGACTTTCTATCTTTCTCTCTCCAGCCAAAGTTAGGAATCCAAAATTAGCAGCCTCTAAACTTGGAACTTGGTTTAACAGAGTCATGCATCTGTAAGTCTAATTGTTAAAAGACCATGATAAAGCTGCAGTAGCTGCTGATTTCCATAAACTTGCCTTTCCTTGTTTACCACATAGTTTCTGTTTCACTCTCTTAAAGGGCTACTTTATGTGAACTACTGCAGTCTAGTGTGTTTACTTGGCTCAGCCTTTGGTATAGCAGCTTTATCTGTCATGCTGTTACTGTGTGTGTGTGTGTGTGTGTGTGTGTGTGTGTATATATATATATATATATATATATATATATATGTATAATGTCCACCCACAACTCCTTTTTCCTATTTTTACACATGGACGGATGTCACATCAGCAGTGGCCATCATGTAGAGCAAATGTTCACACTGCCAGGTGTGTTTTTCTCTCTCTCTCTCTCTCTCTCTGTACATATATATTTAGTTATTTTTGTGTGTGTAAGTGTGCGCGGATCTAGTTCTAATACTGGAATGGCCATATCATTGAATTTTGTGTTTGTGAAATGAGAATTGCGAAAATGAAATACCTGAATGACACATTTTTCCCATGGCAATTAAACATTTGCTCCAGCTTCAACGAAACACACACCAGAGTAAATAAAACCCATCTAGGTGGGGAGCTTTGCCCCCCTCACCCCCAACTACATCTATCAACTCTGGGATCCCACTACAGTGTAGAAAAAGGCATGTCTGGCAAATGTTTCCAGAATTAAATTTTCCTTAACACTGTTCTTACTATCTCTAGGGTGCATACGTCTTTTCTCGTCTCTGGCTGTTTCTGTGGTGGTACAGTTTCTGTGTTTTGTCATTCAAAAGATGCTGAATGTACTCCTTTCATCTGCCTTTGATGTCCTGCGAACTGGTGAGCAGGTTGTTGCTAACATCCCTTATGAAGGGTGTTTGATTATCTTCATCTTTTTTTTTTTTTTTTTTTTATTTGCAGCCGGATAGAATATTTGTACCATCTGCTAAGTTATGTTCCAGAAACTGGTACAGTGCTCCTGATGTTGTTCTTTGTTATTGGGACTGCTCTGTTGTCCTCTTTGTTAGCCAGTCTTCCTCCTTAACCTCGTCTATCTTTTCTGTTTCCCACTTTTTCCTGCACTCCTCCTTTCTTTAACTAACTTCCTGGACTTCTGTATTCCCCCACCAGTATTCGTTATGGACCTTATTTCCATACTGTCTCTGCCACATACCTGTTCTGTAGTCCTCACATGCTGTTTTGAGATGTGGCTGTTCTTCAGCTCTACCTATTTATTTGTCTGCCCGAGGTCCAGAGCCCTAACTGTTTCATTGAACTCTTGCTTTCACTTCAGTTAACTTCCAGGTATTCAGCCTAGTCTCTGTTGACTTTAGAACCTTCTCTGACCACTGCCTTCTGCTGATTGTGGCCAGCAGTGGTTTATGTTGCATGTTGTTTCACTGGAGATGACTTTGCAATCTCTGACCCTACCCCAGTGACCTTTCGTTACTAGGAGGAAGTCTATTTGAGTTGCATGTTAGCCACTTTGGTATGTGATCTTTTAAGTATCTGTCTTGTTGAACCATGCATTGGTCACTATCAAGCCATTTGCTCGACAGAAGTCTAGAATGGCCTTTCCCTCTTTATTTCTCTTACCCCACCCATGTGGACCAAGGCAGTCCTCTTATCCTGTTCTCTTTCCTGATATGAGCATTAAGGACAAGTCATGTTGTACTGCTTTATCTAGTGCGTCTTGCAACTGCTGCCTGAATGCACTTTATTACTTGCTATCACAACCCTGCTGTTGGACATAGGCTGGGGTTAGGGCAATATTAATATCTTTACACTGGAGTTTGATTAACACGAGTCTCATATTCTGATGACATCCCTTACTATCTTCTGAACAGTTTCCCTCACCACAATTAACAAGTTATTTGTAATCTCTTTTCCCTTTTGAATAGTAGAGTCTGAATCCCAAGCCAAGTTTCTTTGATGCACTGCCCTTCCAGTTTGTCTACTGAATACAGATGTCCAATCTCCTCCTTACCACAATGTCATAAATTTTCAGGATTTTGTCCGTCAGTGGATCTATACTGAGTGCAGCAATCCTTAGATTGGCAGGTTGATTTGGTTTCACACCCAGCTTTTACTCAGCAGAGATTTCCTAGGTAACCCAAGCTGGGCAACTGAACACTGGCTGGCCAGTAGCTTGTTGACCCAAGTCAAGAGAAGCATATAGACTCCTCCCACCATTAGCATGGGTCCTAGCATAGGTTAGAGTAGGCCGGGTTCTCAACCCACTTATCACCAGCAAGTACCAATGCCCATTTTGATTGCATTAGTCAACATGACCGGTAATCCTACAGCCGCTTTTTATACTGTTGAGTGGCTGTGATCTGTTTTTTCTCCTATCTGAAGGATACTGAGCACCATGGTTTTATGCCTACTAGCATCACCTAGATTCTGTGCTGTTGCGCACAGCTGTGATAAAGTTTTAGGCAAGTTTGAGGTGGAAACACCCAATGTGTGTGTTTTTTGGGGGGGGTAGGAAGTGCCCCACAAAAATGCAAGGAGAGCATGCAAACTGTACGCAAGGATTGGCCAGAGGTCAGGAACAAACCTTGTTCTTTGTGCATGGGAGTTGAAGACCTTAAATCATTTTACCAACTGTATATACAGATATTCAGACAGTGGAGGCAAAAAAGCGCACAAGATAAAAAACATAGTCCGTGGTACTCTGTTACTTCTATGCCTGAGAGTGCTTTCAGTGGTTTTCTTGTCAGCTAGGCTGAAAGAATCCCTGCCTAGTCATCTTGAGTGTATCCTGTATGGTGAACGTAATGGGAAAAGGAGACAAAATACTTCTCTATGTCCTCCTCCTTGCTTAGTTGTTTTAGTGGTGGAACAGTCCTTGCATAGCCATGTCTTTTGCTACTGCTTCCATCACTTTGGCTGAAGCAACAAGTGGTTTCAGCAGCAAGGATCTGTAGTAAGTGTTCTACAGCTGTCATCCTGGATAACTGGCCAGCAAACCGATGCATTTGACAAAAGGAAAACTCCCAGCGCACACCACAGTACAATGCTTCATGTAAGGGAAAATTATCATCAAAACAGGTGGCTATTGCAATACAGTCTTAGAACTTTTTTGCATTGGAAAGTTTTCCAAAAAAAGATGGCTGCTGTGATCCATCAATGTGGAATATTAAAAGCAACCTTATAAAAGCAGCATAGTTTGTTGCACAAAAAAAAAAAAAAAAATTGCAGGTTCCTTCCAATACAGAAGTCCAGTAGCTTAGCAAAAGTTCACAAGTACTGTCAATACAGTCCCAACAACTGGGTTACAGTATTTACTCTTTCAGGGATTTGTTGATGTTCATTAACCCCCGCCACCAGTTTTGTGCAGGAATCGACGTGGCCCGTGTGATTGATAAGCCAGAAGCCGGTGATGCAATATGCTAATGCAGATTTGCTAGTGACTTCATGCACACATTGCTTACATTATTATTTACAAAAAAAAACTGTTGTGTTCTCCTTCATTAGACCAGCAGTACAAATGGCTGATGAATACCCTAAGCGTGTAAAACAAAACTCGAAATGCGTAAGAGTTTAGTTTGACAAATAGAATGAGTGGCTGAGGGATCAATGTCTTTTGTACAGGCCATAACTGATAATCGTACAAAGGACAGCAACAAAACCTTTTTCAGTTAGGTGGTCTCTATTTCTTTCAGCTTCTCAGTAGCTTTCTGTTCAGGATTTCAATAACAGAGTAAAAATAAAATCCCTGAAAGCTCGTAGGCAGTTGGAGCTAACTTTGTCTGATGTCATCTCTGGTAGGACGTTATTAAAAATTGACCCTTCGTTGGTTTGATTAACATCTATAAGGGGCTCAGATGGGTTTATATATTCTCTGAGGCTGTGGATAGAAGATCATAGTAAGTACAAGGTCTCTGATATCTGTTATAGGAGAAAACTCTTTAGACACCGTCTTTTTCTTTTTGGTCGTAATTTTTATTAGGAATAAAATACAAGGCAGATGAGGAATGTTCACTAAATGTAGGAAAATAAGGAGTTATGTACTCACCATAATGTTCCATGTGAGTTGTTCATCTCGCCTTCATTCTTGACTGATGGGATCTGCTCCGGTACGGCCACATGCAAAGCTCGAGGTCTTCTAGTAGCTCGAGGCCAAGCCCCTTTCCCATGATGCACTGTGAATTACCTCAGATCTTGTTTGCTGCATGTACTATAACCAAATAAAATAGCTATCTCCCTAAGGAAGGGAAGAAGAAATTGAGCAACCAGGATGATACCAACATCTAGATCAGCTATCAGCCAGAGTAGGAGGGAGAGAAGTAAGAATGAAGGCGAGATGAACAACTCACATGGAACATTATGGTGAGTACATAACTTCTTAATGTAAAGTTGTTCAATCTCGCCATTCATTCTTGACTGATGGGTAGCGTCCCAAGCATCATCAATTGAGTGGCTCACGGGAGCACATTTTTCAGGACCGTGGACCCAAAGGAAGCCCTGTCCCTGGAGGCCTTATCAACTTTGTAATGAGTGATAAAGGTACGAGGTTTTGACCAAGTGGCTGCTGCACAAATGTTATCAAGGGGCAGTTTGGCTGAAAACGCAGAGGATGTAGAAACTGCTCTGGTTGAGTGAGCTTTAATATTGTGTTGCAAAGGCATATTAGCAGCTGAATAGACAAAGGTGATACAATCGGATAACCATTTAGACAGTTGTTTTAGCCACTGGTCTACCTTTCCTGGATTCAGAGAATGAAACAAAAAGCTTGTCTGATTTCCTGAAATCTTTTGTTCTATCCAAATAAAATCTGAGCTGTCTGTGGACATTATTTGTGCAGCATATACTCCAACTTGTTGGAATGATTAGGGAAGAAAACTGGTAATTCAATAACTTGGTTAATATTGGTTTCTGAACAAACTTAGGACAAATCCTTCTTTTTTGCCCAAAGTGATACTCTGTCAGCATGGAAAATCAAATAAGGAGGGTTGATAGATAAAGCCTGAAGCTCTGACACTCTGTGAGCAGAAGTAATAGCTACCAGAAAAATGGTTTCCACGACAAATATTTGAGGTCACAAGATGATGCTGGTTCAAACGGAGGGAGACTCATACGTGAAAGCATAAAATTTAGATTCCATGGAGAATAGGGAGTTTTCACAGGTGGTCTCATATGAAATGTCAGCTTGAGGAATTCTTTGGATAACTTGTGAGACATGATATTTAACCCGTCAATCCCAAGATGAAAATTAGATATAGCAGCCAACAGAACCCGAATTGTTGCTGCTGCCGCTCCGTTGTTAAAAATCATAGTCAAGAATTCTAGTATGGATGTCATGGAGGCTTGGTAAGGATCGATATTATGATTAGAGGCCCATATGGAAAATCTATCCACTTACTAAGATATAATCTTCTAGTGGACGGCTTATGAGAAGACAAAAGGATCTGTTTTGTCTCATTGGAAAGGTTATGAAGCCTGGCTATGAGGGGAACTGGCGCAGCCCAGCTGTCAACTTCAATGACTGCAGAGAGAGATGAAGTTCCCTTGATGGATGTGTCAGAACATCTGGAGCTGGGTCCAGAGTCCAGGGATCCTCCAAGAGATGATGTTGAAGGAATGGGAACCAAATCTGCCGAGGCCAATGAGGGGCTATAAGGATGATGGTCCTTCCCAGAGATTTTGCTTTCTGTAGAACCTTAGGTATCAATGGTATTGGTGGAAATGCATAGAGGAGACCCGGGGGCCAATCATGTATGAGTGCGTCCCTCGGTGCTTCTCCCGGAGGGGGAATCAGGGCAAAGTAGCGTCTGCATTTTGTGTTGATGTGACTGGCAAAAAGGTTGCAGCAAGGCTGGCCCCATTTGCGGAAAATCCTGTCTGCAATCTCTTTCTTGAGGGACCACTCGTGTGGCAACAAGATTGTCCTGCCTAGTTTGGCTGCTATCACGTTGGATCTCCTCGGGATGAGCTTTGCCGACAGAAAGCGCTGGGAGGAAACAGCCCACTGCCAAACTCTGAGGGCTTCTCTGCAAAGGGGGCAAGATCTGGTTCTCCCTTGCTTGTTCAAGTACCAGACTACTGACATATTGTCTGAATCACAATCGTTCCTAGAGGAAGAGAGTCCTGGAAGTACTGCAACGCCAAAAGTACTGCTCTCATCTCCAGAACATTGATATGAAAGTGTGACTCCTGATCGGTCCATGTGCCTTGGGCAGTCTTTCCCTGAAAATATTCCCCCCCATCAGGGAAGCGTCTGTGGTCACAATGGCTACTGGAGGGATAGAACAAAGGGGCGACCTATGGAGACGTCAACCACCACTGGTGATCTTTCTTGCAAGAGCTTGTAATCAATATTGTGTGGTCCATGGGTAGTTCCTGATAAGAACACTGAGTGAACAACAGCCATTGAAGGATCCGCATATGCATTCTTGCTAATGGTATGGCTAGGATTGCTGCCGCCATCATACCCATACTTTCAGAACTTCTGAAGCTGGTGCTCCTGTCTTTCGATACCAATGTGCTGACATGCTGATGAAGAAGAAAGACTCTTTCGATAGGTAGCCTTAGAGTGGTGGTTGAGGTGTCTAGCTCTGCCCCGATAAAAATGATATGCTGCGATGGCAACAAGGCAGACTTTTTTCTGAGTTGACCGTAATACCTAGATGATTGCAGAGTGACAGAGTATACTCCCTTGCCTGAATAAGTTTGATGCCTGGTGGTGGCGGTAAGGAGCCAATCGTCTAGGTACGGAAACACCTGGAATCCTAGATGCCTCAGGTGAGCCGTGACCACTGCCATGCATTTGGTGAGCACTCTGGGGGCTGTAGTGAGACCAAAGGGCAGGGCTCGAAACTGAAAATGATTGGCTCCCAGCCGGAAATGCAGGTGATCGCTGGATGGCCTGGCCATCCTTATGTGGTAGTACGCATCCTTGAGATCTATCGGGCACATCCAATTGTCTTTCCCTAAGTAGGGAAGTATAGACTGAAGCATGACCATCCGGAACTTCTCTTTCTTTACATATTGGTTGAGTCTGCTGAGGTCCAAAGTGGGTCTCCAGTCCCCTGTTTTCTTTGGAAGCAAAAATAATCTTGAAGTTCCGGATCCTGCTTGGTCTGCTGGGACTGGCTGGATGAATTTTTTTTTTTTTTTTTTTGTAGCAACTTTCGTACCTCTATAGTTGCCTGCTCCCTGTAACTGGGTGGAACGTCCAGGAGTCTCCTTATGGACGGGGGGGGTGTGTGTGTGTGTGTGTGTGTGCTGAATGGTATGAAGTACCTTCTGGAAATGATACTTTGTACCCAGCTGTCTTTTGTTATTTCTTGCCAGGTGTCCGGATACAAAGATAAGCGAGCCCTGACTGCCACCAGAGCAGGACAGTCGGGCCTCCTTTCAGGAGCGCTGGTAGGGTTGCCCAGAGAAGTGATCTCTGTGACCTTGATGTTGCAGGTCCCCATGGCCGCGAGGGTTGCGTCTTCCACTATTACCCCCTCCTCTCCCTCTGGAGCAGGGTTCACCACGTGTGTCCTGAAAGGCTCCTTGGGCTTTCCGGAACCACATTTTCCCCTCCCCTTTGACCTTTGGGATAAGGTCGGGTAGAGGTGGAAAAACGGAATCTGATGGCAGACAGAGTCTTTCCCTCCTGTTCACACCTGGTCATGGTTTCCTTCAATTTAGGCCCAAAAAGGGATGAGCCATCAAAGGGGGTGACTTGAAAGGCTTCGCAAAGGAACACAAGCGCATCCAGGAATGTCTTCTAAGAGCGATTCCTGTACCCGCTGCCCTACTCGTTCCATCAGCTGCATATAGGATATGAGATGCATGGATGAGTTGACAATAGAATTTAGGGTAGAAAGCTGGGCAGCAACTTTATCAGATGCACCTGCAGCTACTGTACCCTGGAGAGTATCTTCTAACTTCTTAAGGAGCTCTCTTTGCAACCTAGTAAAATGGGTTAAGTAGTTCAGTGAACGGAGAGCAAAAGTCGCTGAACTGAACATGCATTTCCCATATCTATACATGATCCTAGACTCTCTATTAGGAGGATGGATAGATGAGGAAGTCTCAGACATTTCCTTTTTGGTGGCCACCGCCACCACCATGGCATCAACGGGAACAACTTTGGTTAAGAATGTTTTGTCTGGTGAGGCTGATATAAACTTGTTAGGCCTCCTAGGGACAGGCTCCACGGACTGCGATGACTCATACGCCCATCAAGAAACCAGTTGCATGAGCTCATCAAAGAGCGGAGACACCCAAGAGGTAGAGGGTTGAGACCCGAATGCCTTCAGGAGAACTGACTCATCCTCAGTAGGGCTTTTGAACTGCCAATCACCCCTCTGCCTAAGGATCTCAAGTATCTCAGCAAAGGAAATATCCTCAGAGGGGGACTGTGGGGACCCTTCTGACTCATCCAAGTCAGTGTCAGATGTTAAAAACTCCTGTGGGGAGTCCAAGTGTCTCCTCTTGCACATTCTCTTCCTGGGGACCTCCTCAGTGGGAGCTTCTGGGGAGGTCTCGAAAGAGCAGGAGGCACCCTTTGGGGCTACCTGGGGCCCTGGGTCTCTACGCTTAGCCTGGACGATGGAAGCAGAAACGGACACAGGTGCTTTAGGGGATGAGGAAGCAAGGCCTGAAGTCGAGGATGTCTTGGGGGACAGAGCTCTCCTCATGGCTTCGAAGGCACCACGGCTCCGATGGGAAGGAATCGATGGATTTGAGGGAACCGACAAACCCTCCCACACCAAGGCAGTGGGTTCCGAGCTGAAGGTAGGAGCCGAAGCCCCGAGAGGAAGAGTCTGCACCAACAAGTCGATTCAACTATCCTCCCCGGATCTGACTGGAGAGTGTTGGCTCCTAGAGTCCCCAGTTGGCGCTGAGGACACTGGAGCAGGTGTCTGTTCCGAAGGCTTCACGATCAACAGGTCTGCTTCTTCTGGCTCTGAAGGGCCGATACGGCTCAGAGGAGGAGTAGCCAAAGCAGGAGTAGTGGTCTTCGGCTCCGAAGCTGCTTGGGTCAGAGCCAGCAATTTAGCAAGGACTGGTGCCTGTGAAAGCTTCTGCACCAATTGATCCATATCCAAATCTGAAAGGCTGACAGATGATCTAGATGAATGCATCGATGGTGCTGACTGGAGCAATGGCGACTGAGGCACTTCGGATACCGGCTCCAAAATCTGTGGAGCCGATGTCGCAGAGTCATCAGATTTTTTCAAATTTTTTTTTTTTTTTTAATGCTTGGAGTCCTTAGATTCAGCAGATGACTTAGAGGACTTAGAAGATTTGCTGGGCACATCCTAGTCACTCAAAGCCACTTGAAAGGGGTGTCTAAGCAAGCCCCTGTCCATTAACTTCCTTTTCCTTTCTAACAGAACCCTGGAAGAAAAGGAATGGCAGATGGTACAAGATTCTTGCAAGTGGACAGCCCCCAAGCAACACACACATGTAACATGTCCATCAGTAGCTGACATTTTCTGGTTACGGTCCGGACATTTTTTTTAAAACTGGACGTTGGATGTTTTTCCTTATCTGCCATGATCCCACTCTGAAAACACACGCGGATTAACAGTATAAATGTAGACTAATAGGCTCTAAACGCACACAAACACACAAAAGAGCCTAAGCTAAAGGTATCCAAAAACTACTACACTAATTAAAACTACTATAGAGACTATCTAAACAACCATACACACAAAACTTTAACAATATGCTATCCAAAGAACTACTAAAAGTATGCAATAAAGTACTAAATAGAGAATTTTTAAAGATTACTGGCCCGAGCTTTCACTGGAACCTTCGATTAGATGCCGTGGCAAACTAGATCTGAGGTAATTCACAGTGCATCATGGGATAGGGGCTTGGCCTTGAGCTACTGGAAGACCTCGAGCTTTGCATGTGGCTGTACCGGAGCAGATGGATCAATCCAACCAACAGTCATGAATGAAATGAGAGATTGAACAACTTTCCACAGTGGTTGTTGTGTTGTTTTCACAGAATGGCGTGCAGCGGTACCAACTTACCAAGCGGTTTTTATGGTTTGATAGACAATGGGCGGTCCTTTTACAGTGTAGCCCCGCCTTTGATTGACATTTATTTAAAATGTATCCAAGGAAAATGCACCAAAAAAATTTCACACTTTCAAATGATTTTTTTTTTTGGCTTTGTAAACCAAGTACAGAATCAGATATTGATAAACCAAACCAAAATAGATATAAAATAAAACGGTGCATCTGTTGAAAAACAGCATAGGGTGTTTGTTGTCTGAAGGAGAGCTGTTTTTAAAAGCGCTTTTGCTTATCTGCTTCATTAGATCTTCTGTGTAAAACATATTGAAACAGGTATTGAAAAAGGTAGTAACTTTGCTGATTAGGACTGTGCGGAATTGTGTCCAGTAATTAAAGTGTTCAGTTTAAGACTCGGGAACTTTGCTACAGTATCGTGACTAGATATTTAAAATGTTAAGATTTAGTAAATAATAGTGTTTGATAGTTGGCTGGGATAGTACGGTTTTATGCAGTTACAGTTTTAGTTATAATAAGCAAGCTGCCGTAATGGGCAAATTCGGTGAAGGTTTCGATCTTTGTTTTTTAGGATTTCTGTAACAGGAGTGATCATCTTCTTTTTGATATCTTCTTCCAGGTCTTCACTTACCCGGCTACATCAAACAAGAAATCCCTCATTTGAGTAAAAAAAAAGACATGAAATCCCCCCCCTCCAAGAAATATACGCAACAATCTGAATAGGTTATTTTAGTCCTCTTTTTATATACAGCGTTTGTTATTTAATTTAGCAATCATGCTGTAGCTAATACAACAAAATGCTCTACTCTTAAATGAGCATTTTTCACTTGAAGTAATAGCAATACTTTCTAGCTAGTACAACAAAAGTTCCTCTCTGGTCCTCTGTACAGTGTTTACAATTTGTTGGTGTCATGTGCACTTTTTAATATCGCATTTGGCGAGATCCTCGACACTGTGCAAATGCATATACATCTTTGTATGTATTTTTCCCTATATGTGTTTGTGTAGATATATTTACATCTGTATAGAATATAGATACGTGTGGACACATGTATGCTTGTGTATATATAATTATAATCAATAAAGCAGACTGATGCCACGGTCCACGATTGCCCCCCCCCCCCACTGCGTTCCACATATTTTTTTCTTATTTTCTCTGATAATGAGATTCATTAAGTAAGCAAAACTTAAGTGGTTATAGGCAATTCTTATAGCTGTGTGTGTTGGTCCTGAGAGATCAGGTTCCCTCTGTGTCTGCTCATTTTCTGCAGAAGCTCTTGTAGTAACCCACAAATCATCTAGCATGTCTGATGGGTAGGAATTACCATGTCTATTCCTTCTTCTACCGAGCCACTTGTCTTCTGTGGTTCCAGTGTCAGCAGTTTCTCTTTGGACTTTGGAGCACTTACTCTGACATCGGTTGAAATGCTACATCACAAAAATTTAAATCCATTCTTACAAAATTATAAAAAGAAAACCAACTGTTTTAACAGGCCACAACATTTGAAGATCACTTTGTCTTTCTGAGTGGACCAAGTATGTTTGTTAAAAGCACAGTAACCTCCTTTCAAGAATTCTTGAGGCTTATTCTACTACAGCTTTAGCTACACTTAGTAACCTTTCTCAGGAGTATGGCTTTAAATGATTGGTGCAGCTGCTACCTGGTCTTCTCTGAATACCTCTGCAAAGCAGTAAAAACTGGATGTTGTATCCAGATCCCGCTCTTTCTTTGAATCTGCCATTATGAAGGATATGTTTTTTGAGGAAGACCACCCATCTGGACTACCTTGGTACTTTGTTGTGTTGCAAAGGATGGTCTTTTCTTATTAGATACAAAAGTGTTGTATGTAACATACTGTTAGATCTGAAAGAGCATGTTGGGCCTTGGTAACAAGTCTGCTTACCCCATCTCTCTAAGATGTGTTTGTGTACCCCTTGTTATCTAGCATCATGCAGCTAATCTCGGATTTGGGAGGTTTAACCACTGTGGTACATTATTGGGTAGAATGAGGGTACTTAGCAGTCTGGGAAACTTTTGTCTGCTAAGCATCCTTAATGCCACTGACTTTAGTGCAGCTCTAACTGAGGACAGAACTGCTCCTCTAAATCTAATGTTATGGGAAGTACATTACTTTCATTTATGAACAAGAAAGATCAGAACTCTGAAAATTACATAGACAGGTTACTGTCTTCTGTAGAGCAAGATACTGTTGGTTCAGTATGCATCAATTCACTAGTTCAGGCGGGCTGGATTGTTGCTGGTGGCTGTTATCTTTGCATCATTTTCCCACCCATTTTTCCAGTCTTCTTACTATTGGACATTGGTGAATAGGAGAATAGATAATGTGCATCTGTGTGTCTTAAAAGGATTTTTCTGTGTACTTTTTCTAGCTGTTTTTTAGCACTGGGTTGAGGCAGGATAGTTCGAAATAACAGGCATCTTTGAATAGTATAACTATGTATTTTACAAGTCTTTAAAAAAAAAAAAAAAAACAAGGAATGTGAAAATAATGCATTTTAAGGTGACACAGGATTCATGAAATGATGATTCTGAATAATTCTAGATATGTGACAAGTGAATGTGAAAAATAATGTGACACGTAATTTTATTTGCCTGCCAGTAAAAGTAGCCTCTGAGAAGAATCCTTTGGGAATCTCCTTTTTGATAAGGACTACTAATGTAATTGTAAATTTGTTTGATCATTGTAGGCTGTTATTATGCTTCTGTTTCTTGCTTGATGTTAGACTGCCAGAGTCATAAGTGCTTTGTGAGTTCTGAACTGCTTGCTGTTTGAAACAAAAATGGTGAATAGTGTATGCAAATAAATCAGCGCAATTTGGAAATGTACTAAAGATGACTGTGGTGTGTCAGTATTCATCATCAGTGCATACTTCCAGTAACTGATTTATTACGTTTGTTGGATTGTGCCCAGAGGTAAGAGAATGTCTTCAACTAAGTTGGTGATAACAAGAATTATGAGAATCCACAAAACTGGATGTGGTAGAAGAAGCTGAAAAATCACAAAGCAGCAAACAGTAACCTCACTGAGCCTGAAGACTCCACTCTGATCTCAGATGTAATACAACTAAGGGATTAAAAAGGAAAAGTGGCCACAAAAAGTGTAAATTTTAAAGGATCTACAAATAAGCAAGTTTTTATGGCTGTTAAACTAAATTGGTCACTCTTTCTGCATGACAGGATACTCCAAGATTAACAGAAAAAGTATTCAGTGATGTAAAAAGTAATTACCAGGAACAGCAAAACATACAAACTTATTTACTAGTAAACTACACGTTCAAGATTCAAATGATAGAGAAAATACATGCAGTGAAATTAATACGAGTTTACCAGCAGCATCAAAGCTGATAAATCAGTAGTTTGTACCAGTATATTGATGGTTATAGCTTTAAAGTTGAAGGAATGTGTATGTCGGGTATCTCTTCTGAAGAAGCTTTGTATCACAATGATTGAAGTCAAGTGTATTGTAAATTAAGGTAACTACCTGCTATCTTTTAACAAGACCAGGCAACTAGTGAAATGATTTGCTGCCTGTAAAATCTACAAAGTAAAACATTGGCTCTTCATATCAGTGAGCTAAAGAAAATAAGTAACTTTCAAGTCCCTGCCAATGTTGGCAGCTTAACAGTTTAATTCCTAAATTACATCAAAACTTCAAAACTTTTATGAAGAAATGGGATGAGATTACATGATGTAAGCTGTGGTCTACATGTGACAGCTCAAAAGTCTATGCTGGCACACTGCATTGTAACTAAAATGTGGTGCAGCTTAAAAACTATATGATGCGATCTGCTAATACTACATATGAATAGCAACCTATGGCTATATTCAAGATGGCAAACTGACTTTTGACCAGCATATTGCCTCCGTTGTATGGAAAACTTTCTACAAGACACACCTCCTTAGTAAGGGTATCTCATCCAAGGACAAGGAGGTCATAACATCCCGTATTCTTCCCTTATAAGACCCATTATTGAGTACAGTGTCCCTTTTGGCATGTACCTCACAAAGCACATCCAGCAGCTGGAGAGATCAAAGAGGTTCCTCACCAGGAGAATCCAGGGCTTCAAACATCTGCCCAGCTACAGATAGGCTAAAAGCCTTGTCCCTCTACTCAGTCTCATACAGACTCCTCATTGGTGATCTCTGTGTGGCATACAGAGCAATCTCAGAACCCTGCCTTGATGAGACTGCTACATATCTGTAAGTCAAGCTCCACTCAAGTAAAACCGCATGTGCAACCTCAGCGTGGTCTGTGACATCAATAGGACTTGTTGGAGGGACAGATTTCTGTCCCAGAGACTTCCCCTTCTGTGGAATAGACTCCATTTCCACGTCAAGCAGAGAAATCCTCATTAACCCTTTTTTAAGCACAACCTGGATAACTGGATGGGGAAGAGAAAATACACCCCTGGGATTCCACCTGTGTCCCTGCTGGACAGGGGCATCAGGTGCTGACTTGGAGTATGGGCTAACTTTTTGGCTAGGTTTGTAAGGGCCTCAGGGCCAATAGCCTAGTAACTTCCTATTTCTTTTTTCCAAAGGAAAGAAAAAGATGAGATTTATTTGGATATGAATAGCACCACACCACACACTAGCATGCACACGCGCTCCTATGGCAAATTTAGAGTGTCCACTCCACCTACTGCATGCTTTTGGAATATGGGAGGAAATCTGAGGAAATCCACTCGAACACAGGGAGGCATGCAAACTCCATACAGAAGGCACCCCAGCTGAAGATCATTATAATCCATATCATCCCTTATAATTTGCTATGAGAAGTGACTTCAGTATTTGTATTAGTAGGACAGAGGATTTAAAAATTAGTTTTTTTTTTCATGAGAGAGGAATTTGGGGAAAAAAGTTCTAGTTTGTTCATTTGTTTGGGGTTGAGCTTGAGTTGCGAGTTACAAGGCTACGTTTCAGTGGCTGTTAAAGCTTCTTGAATAATTTTTTCGATGATGTGCCAGGTTATCCAATGTGCATATGAATGTGGCGGTTGATGTTGAGAATGTTAAAGAGGAGGGGCCAAGTATAGAGCCTTGTGGTACTCCAGTGGTGACTAGAGGTATGGAGAGAGGGTGGAGTGCCATTTTACTAACTGATACCTCTTCGACAAGTAGCTTTTGAACCGTAGAAGTTTAGACAGATCTTGTGAGGACATTTAAAGTTGAAGTTTGTTGTGACAAACTGTGTTGAAGGATTTGGACAAGTCTAGAAATAAGGAAGTCTAGTTTGCCATTATCTCTAACTTTATTGACAGTATCTGTAAAGGTTAGAAGTTTAATGTTCATTCTTCGCCCTAGCTCTAGGTTGCTGTGCGTTCCTGGCTCTGGGGTAAATAGGATCTCTGCCCAACCTGATTGTTCAGTATTAATGAGTATTTGCCCTGCCTGCTGAATACCTTTTCCACATAATACTGCGGTCTCCCCATACTATGGAACGGAACCCATCCTCTCCCTGTGCAACAGTCCCTCAAGGGAATAAATCAAATAAGAGAAACTGCCCACCTGATTGTTCAGTATTAATGAGGATTTGCCCTGCCTGCTGAATAGCAACCTTTTCCACATAATATTGCAGTCTCCCCATACTAAGGAACGGAACCCATCCTCTCCCTGTTCAACAGTCCCTCAAGGAAATAAATCAAATAAGAGAAAGTATGTATTTTAAAACCACTGTCTGTAGACATAATAGTGTGTAATACTGTAGGTTTGTAAATTTACTGTCACTAGCCAGGACAGCCAGCAGCTAAAACCGCTCGGTTCCCAAACCTAGCCTCCCTTCCTCTCTTTTAACCTCTGTTAATAACTTGTTTCCTTCCCTACTTGTTTAGTTGTAGTCCCACTATATCCTTCTCTTATTTTGTACTCTTCACTGCCTAGTCACTATGCATATTCTTCCTACTACCTAGGTTTTTATCATCTACCTCTCCCCACCTAAACTTAGCTTTGCAATCAGCTCTACTGATTTGTTCTCCTAGGGTTCACTCCTTCTGTGGCTCAACCCACTCCGTTCGCCCTGTGGGCTTACTCCACTCCCCTATCCTACCCCCAAATCTCACCCACCCCGGCAATCCTACATTTATACACCCCTTACCACACACACCCCCTTACACTACCACCAATCACAAACTCCTTCCCCTTCAGGAGCTAATACTCACTTCCTGCCAGTCACCACCTTACTATTCTATCTGTAGTTATCCCTGTATATCAACCTCAACTGAATTTAATCTACATTGCCTCCTTTAACTACCCTAACATACCACAAACCCTTACTTTATTCTCACTACTAACTATTCTAACTATACATTATCTACTTACTTTCTATGAACACCATAAATATCTCAGATCTCACAACCTCTATAAGGAAACCACTATACCAACACTTTTCCTTCCCCATAGTCCCTGTAACACATCCTGTCCACCAAAGTATTCATCAGCCAAGTTTCATAGACCTACATCACTTATTATAGCCCAAAAGCCAGGAGATCCCAGAACCCAATTTGTAAACTTTTACAACTCACCCTGAGAATACTGGTCCACTCCCTTTTAGATGGTGACATACACCCAAACCCTGGTCCAACCTCAAGCTCAACTACATAGCCTGATTAAACAACTCCTACTAACACATACCTGACTACTAGTCCCCCCAACCCTGTTCTGATAGCTCATCTTAATATTCTTAGCATAAATAATAAAGTTGCTCACCTGCATGCCCTTATAGATGTACATTCTTTTGACTTCCTCTGTCTCACTGAAACATGGTTCAAGCCATCAATACAAGACAGTGTAGTTACTCCCCCTGGCTATGATATCCTGAGACTTGACTGTAATGCTAAGAAGGGTGGAGGAGTAGCTATACTATATAAAAATGGATTATAAATTACCTTACTAGACCCCAAACCTCCACTATCTAGTAATGCAGAGATTCTTATATCCAAGATTCAGCTCAACAAATGTAAATCCATATATATCATCTGTATCTACCTTCCCCCAGGCAATAATACTAACACATTAGAAGCTATCCTCAGTTGGCTCTCAACCAACTACCCACAAGAAACCATAATACTGGGTGACTTTAATACAAATGGAATTCCTATTCATCTGAGCAGCCTTCTACTCATATTAAACTATATGGTTTTACTCAAACCATCACATCCCCTACCAGAACCAATAAACTTAATAACAAAGAAAGCACCCTAGACTGGATTCTCACTAATAGTCACCAACAAACTTATAAAACAGGTACCCTCCCTGAAGATACAAGTGACCACACACTCACCTATTTAATCAGATATAAGACTGAAACTCCAAACTCAACCATTTATAGGACAATAAGGGCTAACAAAAACTTCAACCCTGATAGCTTCCAAACAGAACTTAGTGCCTGTGACTGGTCACCTGTCAAACACCTCCCATTAGATGATGCAGTCAAATACTTTAATTCAAAATTCTTAGCAATTCTTGATTGTCATGCCCCAATACGCAAAATTAGAACCAGGACTAAACCAGCCCCATGGCTCACCAAGACTACCAAACAAAAAAATCCTCCTAAGAAATAAACTATGGGCCAGCTGGCAGTCGACAAAAAGCCCTTCAGCACAATTAATGTTCAGGCAGCTAAGAAATTAAGCAAAAAAAGCCATATTGTCTGACAAAAGAAACTACTACTGCCAGCTTCAACAAACCCACCAAAATAATCCTCAAAAATTCTGGTTAGGCATTAATAACCTCCTACACCCAGGCCGCTCTGATAACAACAATCCCATTCAAATAGCCAACTCTTTAACGCTTTTTTCACAGAAGCCATTCAATCCCTGGCCAACCAACTATCTCCTAACTCCACATCCTGTACGCCTGCCATCTCCAATAGCCTCCCTGTATTTCATTTTCAACCAGTTCCCACATCCCTTGTCTGTAACCTTATTCAGAAACTTAAACCCACCACTCTTTCTGCAGACCTACTACCTGCAGAATATCTGCAAAGAGCAGCAAAAGTCATAGCCTACCCCATATCCATCCTCATTAATAGAACTATTCCTGAAGGAACCATCCATTCAATCTGGAAAGTTTCTCACATTATCCCCCTGCATAAAGGTGGTAATTCCAAAGAGTTTTCCAACTACAGGCCCATAGCCGTACTATCCCCTTTGGTAAAAGTAATGGAGAAATGCATTCATAAGCAACTTTTAAGCCACCTACTTGAAAATAATCTATTAGCCACCTGACAACATGGCTTCGGACCATTTCATAGCACCACCTCTGCTCTCTTATCCTTTACTGACTGCATTAATAGAAATCATAATAACGACACTCTATCCTCAGCCCTCTTTATTGATTTGTCAAAAGCCTTTGACATGTTTAACCACCACCTCCTCATAAAAACACTTAAAAACCTGTCATTGGATGCTCTTGCTATACAGTGGTTCCAATCCTACTTAAATAACAGGCAACAGGCTGTACTATGGGCAAATACCTTATCTTCCCACCTCCCAGTTGCCATAGGTGTCCCTCAAGGCTCAATATTGGGTCCTCTCCTCTTCTCCATCTTCACAAATTACCTCCATTCTGTAATTCCTCAAGCTACCTGTATCCAATATCCAATATGCAGACGACTCCACACTTATATGCTGAGCCACTTCCTCATCAGAACTTCAGTCTCTACACAAAACACCATTAGCATAGTTGAAAATTGGCTTCTACACCGATGTCTTATCTTGAACCCTAAAAAAACAAAAATGCTACTATTCACCCCCACCCGTAGAGCCTCCCCACTTAACTTACTGTAACTTCTAGCAATGGAATTGTAATATCTCCTGATCCTACTACAAAGCTACTTGGGGTACTAATTGATAATAACCTCACCTTTGAGCCTCATATTAATAACACTAGAAAAACAGTGAACAAAAAATTAGGTTCCTTCTACAGGATCAAAACCTTTCTGACTCCACTAGCCAAGACCACTATAGCCCATACCCACCTTATCTCCACCCTACTATATGCCTCGCCTATCTATACTAAATTATGTAAAAGCAACCTGAGTAACCTACCTCCTACAACAATATTGCCAGATTTGTAGCTGGGTCCTCCTATAGGACCCATCATTGTATCAATCTGAATCAACTAGGCTGGTTAGAATTGCCAAATTTAATACTTTTCAACCAACTAACAATAGTCCATAAGATCCTGTATCAACCTACAAGTACACCAATACTCAATACCCTAGTCACCCCTTATAATAATCTCAAAACCCTATGCTCATCTAACAAACTACTAGTACAAATAGCTAAATCCAATAATTCAGCTGGTGACGCATTGTTCCCTAATACAGTGGGTAAAACCTGGAACAGCCTCCCTAATCACCTAACCTCACTAGCCTCAGCTAACCTATTTAAAAGCAAACTAAAACCCTACCTTAAATCACACTGGTTATGCCCCTGTGTCAACCCAGACTAACTACCAAACCCTTCCCTCAACACCTATCTTCTCATGAGTATAATCTTGTGTCTTCTCTAATGATAATAAAGTTAATATGACTATACAGCGGACTAATGTCCTGTACATATTTTGAATGATCTCTATTGATAATAAAGTTAATATGACTATACAGCGGACTAATGTCCTGTACATATGTTGAATGATTATCCATAGCCATCTTACAGTAGGTCTTCTGGTGAGACTTTACATAATAAGAGTGTCCTTATACATACTTTGTATGAAGATCCATTGCTGTTAGACACTAGCATTTTGTGTGACATTTGTGTGTGTAACTTTATAATTAATACTGTCTTTGACATATTTTATTAGAAATATCCAAAACTGTTTGCACTAGGATTTTACATATTCGTATGATAAATCCTATAAAATGTAATGTATGCCTAAGCTTTGTAATGTACCAATGTCTTTGTAAATACCATTATCTGTGTAAACATTTTGATGTATGTGGAGCTTTTCTTCCTGAGCCTCCACTGAAAATGGACATATATCCAGCTGAACTAGCCTGGTCAACAAATGTAAAATAAAATAAAAATGTTTGTATTATAGAAGGACAGACGCTATGTTGTGTGTGTGTGTGTGTGGGGGGGGGGGGGCGGTTAGGATTTCTTCCTGCAGGAGATAGTTTAACGATTGTTTTTGAATACATTTTCAAGTATTTTGGAGAGGGGGGATAATCGTGCTATAAGTCTAAAGTTAGTAATGTCTGTTGAATTTCCTCCCTTTGAGAAGAGGAATAAGGCATGATTTTTTTTTCCCATAGAGAGTGATTGTGGGATACCTGGATTGACCTATTTATAAGGCTTGGGACAGGCCAGGCAATACTGTTGGCTGCTATTTTAAGGTGCTTGCTTAGAAGGTCATCAACTGAAGTAGAACATGGTTTGAGTTTGAGTAGATTTATATAGAAGGTTTGAAGCTGATACTTTGCTGTTGTGTAGGATTGAGATTAGATGTTGGGAAATCCTTGATTTGAGACACTACTACCCGTTTAAGAGTTAAATTCTATCTCAGTTTTGAGAGAGGAGTTATTGGGAAAGGGGTTATGGTTGAATTTTTGTCCTGGATGTAAGACTTCTTTAATGGCTGAACAGAATTTTTTTGAGTTGTTTACTTTTATTGTAAATGGATAGTGTAGTTTTTTTAGTACTGTTGTAGAGCATTTTGAAGTTTTTGAGATATTTTGGTGTTTTATGTTTTCACCGTTCTTTACACAGTTTTTCTCTATCATGGATTAGCATTCTTTTCTTTGGGGATAGCTGAATTGCATGATTTATTTTTAGTCTCTTTCGTCTAGAAGATGCAAGGCTGTTTAGGGTATTTAGGAAAGTTGTATTGAACTCATTTACAGCATCATCATCTAAGGCAGGATTTTTAGGATGTTCATTTAATAGATGATAGGCTAGTAATGAATATTTCTGGGTTAAACTTGGGCAAGTTGTATGTTGTTTTTATAATAACATACTGTTTGTGTATGTTTGAGATGTCTGGTTGTATACTGGGAGATGCTCACTGAGAGAGTCTGACATTTTACCTGTAGTGGTGAATTTGCTAGGTTCTGATACTAGGATCTAGTCTAGTAAGGAATTTGATGTATTGCTGTAATGTGTGGGGCTATTTGTGTGAAACTGTATAAGTTCATTGTAGGGTACTAGAGGTTTTATCCAATCAACTGATGACTTCAGCAAGTAATATATTTTCTTGTGTAATTGTTATGGATATCTAATGTAGGATGTCTTCCAGTGTAGCTGTATTGTCGCCAGGAGGGATGTAAAGGACAGTAGTACACATTTGTTTGCTTAGCTCTGCTGAACTGAATTTTGGTATTGGCTTGCTGCAGAGTGGGAAATGTGGTAGTTGGTAAATATTAAAGCAACATCACCACCCATCTTTGTACGGTCATTGTGGATGATATTGTAGTAAGGGGTGTCAACGTGGAATCATAACAAATCTCTACAAAGGCCCATAAAAAATAGGTACAACTGGCCAAAAGTCTGTACGCTGATTAACATAAAAATTGCATACGTAATTATGTAACCCTGTCCACTCCAGTGGAATTGTGGGATACATACCTCCCAACCTTCATAGCACAAGAAATCTGGACAAAGTCTAAAGTAAAGGGGAGGGGCAAAGGTCCAGAAATAGGGGCATATTTTAAATATTTCTCTTATAAACTTAGGAAATTGGTAGAATAATAGGATTTGTGTTAGTTTGAATATTCTGAAAGATATGCAGTCTGAAACTCAAATGTATATCATTAAGTGACTTCAGTCATCCAGTACTTTACCAGAAAACCACAAATTTATGAGGAGCAGACCAAAAATATGATTAAAAGTGAAAGTCTGGACAATTGAGAGATATGGTTACGTACCTCTTTTTATAGGCTACACCCCCCCACGGTAATAATGAACAGTGTGCGACACTGTAAAACACGCTGTCTGTGTTCATTCTCCTTCATTCATGACCCCAGTACAGACTGCATGCATGACACAGCTTAGTATAACATAGACTTCTCAACATATGACACTCACCTGAACAATATATGCTAACTGGGGGAATGCAGACCTGTAATGAAATGTCACAACATCTTAATCCTAACTGAATTTATGCCATACTATTTTAAGCAGTGACATAGTGATTTTTTGTTGTTAATGAAGCTTCAGGACAGCTTCATTGGTGGTAGGCAGTGATGTCTAGATGTATTGAAAATGTTGTTGTGTACATTTAGCATAACAAGCTGTAATGAATTTGATCATCATTAAAATGTACACAGCTGATAAGTGGTAATCCACAAGGAAAAACAGCTCAATATCTTTGAGGGTTTTTTGCTTCAGGGGAAAGTAAAAAAAAAAAAACTTGTTGTTTTAATTAGAATTCGGGATATGGAACATTCTTTTCATTCTGCATGTCTGAATTTAAAGGCACTTTTATACTTTGCTTATTGTTAAGAAAAAAAAAAGTTTTCTGTCTAAGCTAATAAGCTTTGTTGTGCAAGTACACCAATTCAATACGCAGATGAGTTGACATTAATCTGTGCTACTACAACAACTGAAACAAGAATCTTTCTCATTCATTGAATCATGGCTAGGTAATTCCCAACTCATACTAACCCCCCCTCCAAAAAAAGTAAAAAATAAACCTGTACTATTCACCTCCAAAACACAAACTCATGACAAATCCTTATTTAACATCACCTTGCTGAATACTACATTGATAGAACCAGGTAACAAATACTAAACATCTAAGAGTAACATCAGACAATAACCTGAAGTTTGAAATCCACTTCCAAACTGTTACAAAAAAAAAAAAAAAGCTCAGCTTACTATACAGAACAAAACCATTCTTAATGACAAAACAAGAAGAACTTGTCCATAACATAATTAAGAGATCTGATAAATACCAAGCTCTTAAAGGTATCATTCAATATTACAACCCAAACTGATTCCCCGCACTCAAAAGATAAAGTATTCCTTAAAATTACCACATTCCAAAACTCCACTGGAGACTCCTTATTCTTCCACTCTGTAGCCAGTCTCTGCAACAGCCTTCATACAAGTCATAAATAGACAGATAACTCCTATAATCAAAACACACATTAAGGAACACCCGGTAACTACTAGATCTGTAGCTGTGTATCCCCAGGTTATTTACCAGCCCTTTCCACATCACCCTCATCATCTCTCCTCACTATCCAAAACCCTTTCCTTACCCTTCTCTTTAAAAGCATTATCACCCTGTAGTCTCCCACTTTATCTGTATAGATATAACTTGTCTCCTATCATTCCTATACTTGCTCTCCTTTATAACCATCCCAGCATAGTACTGCTGATGCCATTTACAAAAAGTCCGACCTAGTCTGTATTTTTCCCTGAGCACATTTTCATACCCATGTAACTACACTCCAATGACTCCATCTTTCAGCGTTAATTAAGTTCTGTAAAGTACATTAAAATTTGGAAGAACATTTTTATTGTAAAAATCTGTCCTCTGTGTGTGTATTTGTATTTTATGATCTTTGGCTATGTTCACCATGTATGTTTTATGATGGTTAATTTGTGAGTTGAGTAACATTTACCATGTCCGCATAACATATATTGATATGAATAAAAAACACAAATAGTGTTAAATGAGCCCAACCCAACATTTCTAAACTGTGGAATATTTACCACATAAAATTTACTAATGAGAAAACCACTAAGAACAATGTGCTATATGTATGGCATGGCATATATTACATTACGTGTTTTTTTTAATTCTTTTACCTGGAGCTAGAGGAGGTCGAGCCGTTGGACATAAATTTTCTCATCCTGATCCTGTGTGTGGGATTCCGAATCCTGGGAGTGGAGACGCTGGGCAGACCCGACCAGATTGTGCTCTGCTCCACTGCAGTTAAAAACTAAGTACTTGGTCTTGGCTTAGCTGGCAGGTTGATTAGTTGACTTAAATCTTAAAACGAAGTAAGTGTAGCTAACTGTGTAACAGCTCTGCGCTCGCTGCTGCTTTACCTAAATCCACAACATGAATGTACATAGTAAAAAGGTAAACACACAGACATAGTCCGAGCCCTCAGCCGAGTTTTTGACAGGCTGGCAGTTTGCCTCCTGAAGCTGATGGTCTCTTGCATGCCCTTGCATGTGATGACGTCAGCAACAAATTCAACTTTAAAAAAAAAATTGAAAAAAAATGGGAATTGAAGGGGCCACTCTAATTCATGGTATCCCATTATTTTGCCCTCCAAACCGGTAAATACAGAGGAATTGGATGTGGTTGAGAGGTTTGAGGGTTGTAATTTCGTAGTCATTTATGCTGGGTTTATACAGAGAATATCAGACTTGTGTTGGGTAATCTAGGCATGTAGTTCAGTAGTCTTTGTTTTTTATGCTCCAAATATTTATGGTGGCAAAAGTTAGATTACCACTGCTGGGGGCTGACCATTGTGTGGTTACAGTAGTGTATGGAAGAGAATTGTCTTGCTGTTGATTGTAATAGGTGGGGCCAGGGTTAGGGTGAATATTTCCTCCAAGGAGGATTTTAGTATATTGAGATATTGATTGTTTGTTGGCGAGTATTTTTCCACTTAACTCAATTTCAACTGAAATCCAAATAAAATTGTCTAAGTCTATATTTTGGGTAAAGGTAAGGAGCATTATTAAATACATTTAGGCCATTGTGTGAAGAGTTTAGGTAGGAAGTATGGACAGGTGGTAGGGACAGAGTTGGAGAGATGTTGAGAGCTATTATTGAGTCATGATAAAATGAGAGATGGCTTGGTAAGACTAGAAAAATAGAGGATAAGCTGACTAGTGGCATGACTAAGTAAAGGGATCTGTATTTTATTGATGACAGTTAGTGAGGAAATAGGATTCAAGAAGGGAGCAAGTCGTTGCACGGCTGTAAGACATTTAGTGTTGGGGGTCTGAAAGCTGATAGAAGATAGAATAGGAAGGAAGTATTTTCTATAAAAGAAATTGGATATTCCTGCTATCTTCTTTTTATGTTTCCGAAATTTCAAGAAGAGGGGGTTGAAAGGATAGAATATGAGAATGAAGTTAAGACAGGAAGTAATGAGCATTAATTTGGGAAAAGGAGAAGGTGAAATATAGAATAATAGATAGGTACTGCTGGGGAAGGATCTGAGTGTGAATGGATGTAGTACAAAGCAATATTGCACATTAAAAGAAATTGCAGAACCCCTGCAGCGTTGATGTCAGTTTTAGAAGTAGTGACCACAGGCACTGAAAGGAAAGAAAATAGAAAAACTCTACTAAACTGAAATGTGACTTGGAGGCAGTAAAATACTTATTCCTAGAGATGGAGGAAAGAGCACTGTTAGAGCAAGAGAGTGTGGGGTAAGAGTAAAGCGATAGTAAGAAAGTTTATGCATTTACGGTCAAGTAGGTTGAGGTACATTGATAGTTTCCTCTATATGCAGTATTACTGTGGTTCTCTATCAAAACATAGCAGTACACTGATACGCACAGTATAAAACCATTACTTAGTAAATATTCAATGCATCAACCAGTACATCAAAAGAGTGTTTTTTTTAATGTGTGTGTGTGTGTGTGTGTGTGTGTGTGTGTGTGTGTGTGTGTGTGTGTGTGTGTGTGTGTGTGTGTGTGTATACATATATATATATATATATATATATATATATATATATATATATATATATAAAATATTTCTGTGTATATGAATATATATAGTGTGTGTGTGTGTGTGTGTGTGTGTGTGTGTGTGTGTGTGTGTGTGTGTATATATATATACGTATATATAAAATGTATGTGTATGTATGTATATGGATCTACTTATTTCAGCGAATGTCGTTTCACCGAAACTAGACATTCGCGAGTGGATTTACGAGAAAGTGCGTTTTATCGAAAACACACCTGCGCAAATTAGTAAGTAAAACATAAAACTAAATTATATAAATAAAGAAAAAACATGCGGTTTGCATGTTAACTTAGTTATACATAAACGTTTAGTGTTGATGTACAACTAAGCGGACTGTTGTTGAGATCGTAGTACAGTGGGGATGAGGGAACATTCCCTTTTCCCCACTGTAATGCGATCTCTGAGTGAGAATATTAAAGTAGGGGGGTGGGGGGCACAGCCCCCCCCCTCAGGGGTACAGGGGAGCTTACCCCCCCTGCATAAAAGTAAGTGTTAGGTTTTTTTTTTTTTGTTATGGATTTACGAAAGTGCGTTTTCATCGAAACACACTTTCGTGTAAATGCATTCTCGGATTTACATTTCGGTGAAACGCAAATTCATTAGAATGCAGTAGATCCGTGTGAGTGTGTATATGTATATACACATACATACACGCACACATACACACACACATCAAAAGAGCAGTAGCTGACATTACATACTTAATTGTAAAAGGACATGGGCTTTATATACTTAAAGCCTGTCAGAGCTGAATTAAATTTATACAAATACAGCAGACTACCAAAGTCTTTTCATTGCTCTACACAGTCTTAGAACAATTGTAAATGTAATAACATATAACACATACCTACAGTGTAAAGGCAGTTGAGTGGAAGAGGAGACACTAGTGAGGGGATATTTAGCAAAACATTCTACTACAGTGACCTTCCCAACGTCAGGTCAAATTATAATAGAGAGTAATCAGTTTATAGCCAGTACAAAGCAGTTAACCTGCTCTGCTTTGTGCCTCCTTGTTTTCTTTCATTTACTGACTGCACATATTAAACTAGGGAGAGTACGTAACTGGCATGTACTGTATAATCTATTGGGATAACATAGTTTTAAAGTGATATTTAACTATTTTCTCCTGTTCTAACAAATACAAATCTGACACGGGCATTGTCATGTTAATACAAGTGTAATTCTTCTCCCTCTCTTCTTGCCTCATTGTGTTCAGCCATCCCAATGCCATTTCTGTTTGGTCTGTCTGCTGTCCCTTCGTTCCCTGGACTTCTTTGAGTGGTCTTTGGCTGGCGTGGGTCTTAGGCATGCAGATCATCAGTGCTGATATCTGCTTCCGCTTACTGAGGGGGGGGGGAGTTTTGACCTACCCTTATTTCCTTGCTCCCCTACCCTATGCTTCATTGACCATGTCTGATGGATACTCCTCTCCGTGGACCATACTTCCCCTGGATGTGTACACTTTTTCCTTCCTACCAGTGCTTCAGACACGTGAGCCCTAATTGAACTTAGGTCAGCTCGGTTGTAGCTGGGGCTTTTCCCCCTCTATGCTACCTTTATTAAATTGGCACTTAGGATATAGGCAAACATACATGTAATAGAAAAGACAACAAACCGTATTAACCTGTCCTCACATTTCAAATTTTCATATCTCTGGAACCATACACAAAGGCGTTAATAATTCAGACATCTCAAATTTCCACCCTATAGCCATTCTATCTCCTGTTTCTAAAATAATGGAAAAATGTATTCAAATTCAACTTATGGATTATCTATCCCAAAACCAACTACTTTCCACAACTCAGCATGGCTTCTGCCCTGGCCATAGTACTACAACCGCTCTCCTATCCTTCCTAAACACTGTTAACCACAGCTGCAATGATGGTAAACTTGTCTCCGCACTCTTTCTTGATCTCTCTAAAGCTTTTGACACCATCTCCCATCCTCTCCTCCTTCCCACCTAGGCTTGTCCACACCCATCCTTAACTGGTTCACCAGTTACCTCACAAACAGACAACAATACACCAAATGTTTGCACTCTTTCTCTCCTTTTCTCATTACCCCAAGGATCCATCTTAGGCACCCTCCTGTTCAGTATTTTTATTAACGACTTTCAGTCCTCTCTCACTCATGCATCTGTAGTTTAGTACGCAGACGATTCTACTATTATCTGCTCTGGTAACTCTGAAACCGAACTTCTGACCATCACCCAGAATGCTTAACCTTTCTTGCCCTTTACACTCAAAAAAAAAGTAGCACTGTTAATAAATCTGAATTCATCATTTTCTCCTCCAACAAGACTGCCTTAGAGGTAGTTTCCCATACTAAGTTACTTGGCATAACCTTAGATGACAACTTAACCTTTGACCAACACATCCACAACACCATAAAAAAAACGCACCAAAAACTTGGTACCCTCTACCGATGTAAACACTTTTTAAACTACTCTATAGAAAAACACTTGCCCAAACTTTTCTCCTACCTTCTCTCCTCTATGGTGCGCCCATTCCAACAAACATCCAATCCTCATTAAAAACTAAAATGGAGAGCTGCTTTAACAAAATCGCTAAGTTTGTGACCAGAGCAAAACATTCTTCCCATCACTGTCACTCATTACAATCCATGAACTGGCTACAACTCCCACAACACCTCACATACCTACAACTATCTACAGCACACAAATTATTCTATAATTCCTCCAAATGTCCAGCCTTTGCTTCACTTCTGACTCTATCAACCAAACCAACCTCTAAGATCTGAATATCAATCACTTATCCAAGTTAAGAGACCTAAACTCCCTGCAGGCCAATACCTTTACTCTTTCACTATCGCTAAACTCTGGAATGCCCTTCCACCTCCTCTCGGGACTATAAATGCCCAGTCATTCAAAAAAATCACTCTACCAACATCTCTCCTCTCATTGGCTATGCCCTTGCACCATCCCCAATTCCTCAGTCACCTGATTACTAACCTGACATCTCTCTGATACCCACAATCTTCTTCACTCTCCCTATTGTGCACTCACCCTTAATCACCGCACAGTGTGCCTCACATGGTGTGTAAAAATTGTGTATGTGTAGATTATCATAATCTGTCCTATTGAATACCTTGCCAAGCATCCAAGTCTTCTATAAAATATAGCCATACATTGTCAGTTACTGTGTTACGTTTGACTCTTTTATATTATTACTCTTCTATATTGTTAAATGGTGTTACTAACTTTCTAAACAAATTCTTTATTATGTACATTGTTTTTGGAGTTTTTCTCCCCAGGCCTTCTCTGAAAATGGGCTCATACCAGCCCAGTGGACTTTCCTGGTTAACAAAAGCAAATAAATAAATAGTGGTTACTGAAAAAGTGTAAATGTCAAACTCTTCAGCACAAACCATTTTTATAGTGGTAGTATTCATTAGGTGTGAGGTCTTAAAATGATTTTGTATGTCACAGTAAACACTGCAACTATTAAGTGTGTAATGTTTTGTATACGGCTTACAACATCTCTGCAACCACTGAAGTTAAACACATACCGTTTTCAGCATTTTGTTCATCCAAATGAGAGCTTTCATATGAGGCTAAGCAGTTGTGTGTGTACTATTTGGTTATTGGGATATTTAGTAAAATGTGTGCTAGCCCAAACTCACTAGCACAAAAGTTCCTTGACTTTGTGAATTCAAATGCCCTGGAGCAAATTGTCCATACCCCAACATGAGGAACTAACATTCAAGATCTGGTCCTCGCCAACATGTCAAACGTGCACAGCTGTAGCTGTTGGACCCTTATTAGTTAAAACTAACCACAATCAGTCACCTTCAAACTGACACTAACACCAGGGCTCCCAAAGGGTGCAAACAGACTAAAAAACTTCACCAATGCAAATTATACCCTTATACCAAGCCCCACCCCAAGCTGAAAGTGGTAACTACGCCGAAGCATACAC
The DNA here is from genome assembly GCF_019279795.1 of Protopterus annectens. Lineage (NCBI taxonomy): Eukaryota > Metazoa > Chordata > Ceratodontiformes > Protopteridae > Protopterus > Protopterus annectens. The sequence goes on along the minus strand of NC_056725.1, from coordinate 19,494,812 downwards.
TGAAATCCAGTACAATCACTTGCATAAGTGTATAAACTCGGCTGTACCAGATAGAATCATAGCCACAGCCCTAAGTAAAATCAGGCTGCGTTGCCGAGCTTCCAGCATCAACAAACTCTACAATAAATGCAACAAGTTGCTGTCCAAGAAAACAAAGACAAGGACCGAACAATGGAAAAGCACCCTCCTCAGCCTTAACAGGCAAATAAGACAACTTTTCAAATCCTCCAAGAGTTCATTTGAGAGAAACCTAGCAAGTACTGCCAAGAATAATAATCATGCCTTTTACAGCTATGTACATAACCTAAAGGGTAGGACTGGAGCATGTGCAGAACTGGTGGCCAATGATATCGTACACATTAACCCCACAGAGATAGCGAACCTGCTAGCGGATAGGTTTGGCAAAGATTTGACTTCCTTATCCCCTCCTAACTTGCAACAAACCCTCACCCAAACTCCTCCCACCTTTCATATCTGAAAAGCAGGTCCTCAAAGCCCTGTCCAAGGCAAAGAACGTGGCCACTATGGAACCAGATGACATCCTAGACTGTCTTCTAAATAGGGTAAAAATTAACTAGCATCACCACTAAGTACCATTTTCTATCATAGCCTAATAGCCTGTGTTCCTGCGAAATGGAGAACAGCTACAGTTATTCACCTCCACAAAGGTGAACTAGCAGCAGACCAGGCCAATTACAGACCCATAAGCCTGACCAGCCTCATCTGTAAGGTCATGGAACGTATCATTATGGATCTCTTAAATAAAGACATAGGTGACATCCAGAACCTGGATCCTACCCAATTCAGCTTTGTGAAGGGCAGATCCTGCCTGTTTAAATCTGGTGGATTTCTTTGAAAGTGTCACCAAGACCATTGATGAGAGCAAGTCTGTGCACACAGCATACCTCCACTTGACAAAGGCTTTCGACACAATCCCACATTCAGGCTTTACTGATAAACTTAGCAAACTGAATGTAAACCCCTTCATTGTAAGATGGGTCGGCAACTGGCTCACAAACTGGACACACACTATCAACCAGCAGATTTGTAGCCAGCAGGGTGCCACAGGGGTCAGTGCTAGGCCCCCTATTGTTTCGTAAATACTTCTTAGAAGTTCAGGTCAAAACTAAAGGGTTGTGGCTGACCAAGTTTGCAGACGACTGCAAACTAGGTGCAATCATGGAATCCCCAAATGATGTCAGTATATGCCAGGAGGGTAACACAGACCAATGACTGGTGTTATTAGTCACGGTCTCCAAACTGAGTGGAAGGAAATGCATCATCATTCATTTCGATACAAACAATGTCCCTTCACACAATCAAATCAATAACAATGCCCTAACTACACATGAAGTGATAAGGGACTTGGAATTGCTGGTTGACCATGACCTTAACTTTGAACTCCATGTGTTTACTGTTGTAAGGAAAGCTTTCCACATAGCTCAGTTGATTAGTAAAGGCATCACCATCAGAGCAAAAGAAGTTATAACCTCCCCATACACTGCACTTATCTGGCTCATAGTTGAGTATAATGCCCCATTCGGTATGTAATGTACTAAGTACCTACAGCAGTTAGAGACCTCAGAGGTTTCTAACAAAGAAGATCAAGGGCCTCCAGCATGTGCCTTGCATGAACTGACTAAAATCCCTGTCACTATACTGCGTATTGTATAGACTTCTTAGGGGAGACTTATGCCTGGCATAGAGCAACCCAAGACCCAAACCTAATGAACTTACTGCATGTCCGTAAATCAAATAGGTCTAGGGCAACCATTTCCAGGGGCTTAAATATGGCCAGCAACTGAAATAGGGCATGCTGGAGAGGCAGATTTATCTCCCAGTGACTGCCATGTCTTTGGAACAGGCTACCAGTTCATGTGAAACAGAGCACCTCTATGACACAGTTCAAAAGGAACCTGGATGAGTGGATGGGGCACTGTAAATTCTTATGAGGGATAGCACCCACAACTCTGCTGGACATGGGCAGTCATCACTAAATGCAGTTTTGGGCATTCACTAGTACTTCTATGGTATTACATTGGGTTGAAATGGCTAGGCTTAAAATGATCTGTGGGTTGATACTTTGGTAATCTCCTGTAATCCTATTTATGACCATATAAATATTATATGAACAACAATTAATACCTCTTTGCCTGCATTACACAAGGGTCAAAGGTCAGTATAGTTGTGTCTGCAGCTGTGTAAGTTTTAACATGAAATGTTTCAATATCTTTTATGTATCATGAGTTTGGAATTATTAATAAAATGTGAACAAGCAATATGTGACACCTAGAAGCGTCACTAAGATGGAACTGCAGAAGCACCTGGAGGTGTCACTCGGCTATAATGAGTTATGAAGTTCACAATTTTCCTTATTGTTTACTAACTTGTTTCCTAGATGAATTCTAAGTTGTAGTAGATCAGTCACTCAAAGCATGTGAAAAAACAGGTCTGTTCAAGTACATACGGTGAGGGACACCACTGTTTCTCTGAAAATGCATTCAGAAGATTGAGAGATGAATGAAAAAGATGCATCATCTATAGAGCCATGCAAAAGGTGGCTATTTGCAGAGCTCATGGAAATATTCCCTGACCTTTTGGCAGACTTGGGTCGAGATGGAGGCTGTGAAGTTCCCACCATTCTACAGATAATGTAAAATTTCAGATGAATCTGAAGCGGAACCTTGTGTGGGACAAGTCATCAGTGGCTGAGAATAACAGTGTTATAATAAGAGGATGTCTTTATTTAATTTCTTAAGGTTTAACATCCTAAGCAGGAACATCAAAACAAGCTTTTATCTTTGTCTGTCTATATCTATATATCTATATCTATATCTATATATATATATATATATATATATATATATATATATATATATATATATATATCTATATGGTTTCACTTTACAGTCTCAAAATATTGAAATCTCGAAGCCATAAAGTCGAACGCTTCAAATCCCAAAACCGCGAAACACACAAAATTGCGAACATAAACACACCATACACCACACAACACATACACCATCCTACCTACACTGCAACAAATAAGCAAGCAAAGTCTCACACACACACACACACACACACACACACACACACACACACACACACACACACTAATCAACAAACCTGCACTACATATAAGCAGGGGGGCAACCCCCCCTGCACCCCCCTACTTATATACACTAGCTCCAAGATTGCACCAAAAAGAAAAAGACAGCAAAATCACCACTAGACATTCTACAGTACCCTCGCACACACAATACAAATATACAAACACCACCACTATCAACACTTAAGCACTCATACTTTTACTTACCCTAACACACACATAAAGCTTCCACACACACTCACATACACTCAGGCAAATACCTAAAACCCCAACAAAATACTCACTTAACTTACATACCACCCAAATCCACACACTAAACCCCAGGGATCACATCAGTCGCCTTGCTAGACAGGGGTCCAGGAAAGTAAATATTGTGGGAAGAAATAGCCAGGGAATTGTTATGGCTAGGCTTGTATAGGCCCTAGGGCTGATAGCCTAGTACCATCCTAAGAATCTATAAACCATACATGCTGCACACACTACATCCCGCAACAAATACTGGAACACCGTAACCGTGAATTTGGCATTTTGGCGATTGTAGAGTAAAATTCGACTTTATGGTCTCGAAATACTGAAATTTGAGATTTCAGTATTTTGAGACAATAAAGTGGAACCATATATATATGGGTCTACCTAAAAACGCCGAAGTCCACAACGCCGACAATGAGAACACCAACACCGGAAGATCGACAAGGGAGAAGACCGAAAGTTGAGAATCCCAACGCTGAGAACACGGAC